>NC_084801.1:141465136-141766060 GCF_963169125.1 Humulus lupulus | reverse complement strand
TAGAACCAATAAGAGCATGACACTTGTCATGTGCATGTTTATTGAGAAATTAAGTATTTTTGAGGAATAGTTTTATAAGAGAAATATTTGAAAACCCCGTAATCTGCCAGCAACTTTAAAATTGTTATATGACTCAGTCAAAGTTGTTTACTCAATTCAAATTAAGTTGAAAAGGTGAAATTACGTGTATAATTTTTCAGCATATGCCGATATATCGCAGCTCTAGGGGCGATATATCGCCACACAGGGAATATGAAAACACGTAACTTCGCATGAATGCTTCGACGAGCCTCGGGGATATAAGCCCAGGCGATATATTGCCTACCATGGGTGATATATCAGCCCTAGGGCAATATTTTCAAACATTTTTTAAATTGAGCTCATCTTAACCCTCAACCTCTTAGCAAGCCTCTGAATCTTTTGACCGAGTCTTAAGCCTCTGCTGAACGAATATTCAAATGTTTTTCAATTAAAATTCATTATTTTTATTCAAGCTAAAAGAAGATCTTTTCATCCTTGAACTCTATAAATAGGACCTAGTACCCAGCCATTTCTTTCATTCTTCAAGCTGAGTTCAGAGTCTTCAAGTTGCTAGGTTTACTTTAGAGTGTTAAACACTTGAGTTGGGGTTATAAGCTTTATCATCTTAAGCTTATTAAACACTTGGGAAGTAAGGTTAATAGTGTGTTTTTCGATATCAAGGTGTAGTTCGGTTCTAGTACATTAAAAGGTATTTCTATTCCTAGTTCATTTCTGTATGTTTCATTAGTTTCTTATAGTTTTCTTTACTCAAATCCTAACTCAATATTTTCCATTCTTGGTTAGGCATTTAAGTTCTTTGAACTTGAGGTTTATTTTCGGTAATCTCTTCTTCTCGGTGGTTTAGACTCATTTCTTTTTCATTTCCTTCTTTTAGAAATACTCACCTTCTCATTGTTGGTTTTAGGAGTGTTCCAAAATCTCGTCCTTGTTCTCAAATCTCGGTATTGATAAGGAAAATAGGATAGATTCTATATGTTTATATGTTATGTTTATGTATAATATGTTATGATTATTTTATGTTATATTATGTTTTTATCTAGGGCTCATAGTTGCTTAGTTAGCAAGCCCTAGTGTTTATCATTTTCATGTTTAGAGTTATAATATACCCTACCTCAGATATTAGACAGAGGATCTAGATGGGTTATCATATACCATCATGTGATCTAACCTACCTCAAATATTAGACAAGGGACGTAGATGATTTATCACATGTCATAATGGCCATTAATATTGTAGTCCTATATGGTATACGTCTTTATAGCCCTATGTTTATAGTTTATGTTTATGTTTATGTTTTATGCTTTTAGTAGATTTTCCTTGCTGGGCATTAGGCTCATTTCTTTATTTTTATGTATGCAGGAAAATAGTTATCGAGGCGGAAGGATTCATGGCAGCTTGGGGTTGTGTATTAAGGAAGAATGGATTCAGTGGACTGCGTGAATGATTCGAGGATGACGTTGTTTTTAGTCTTTTTATTATGTTTCTATGTATTTTCCGCACTTGATTTTGTAACAAATTTATTTAAGTTAAAGTTATGTTTTATTTTTCAAACAATGGGATCCCATACCCCGCGTTTGTGTATTTCAACTTTTACTTTATAGTTTTTAATAAAGTTATGAATGTTTCATATGTATGTTAGCTTAAGAATAGTGTCTATGTATAAGCAGTTTTAATGGTCCAAAGTCTAGAATTAGTTGGGTCATTACAACGGCCCAATATTTCAAGCATCGCGGTCCAACATTTCAAGCGCCGCGACCCGTGTCAATTTAGGCTTCGCGTTGACGTTAGGCGCACCGCGACCCAACCTCTTCAGCCTCGCGGCTCGTGTCACACCTAGAAAAATAGGCTTTCTACCTTGGACCTAGCCGCAATTCAGCATCGTAGCGTCGCGACCCTTAACAACTTCTTCAATTTTTGTGCTTTTGCTCCAGAAAATGCACCAAAGCTATAAAATTGCTTGAGGATTCATCTTTTCGTGGAATCAACACCAAAAAGCATATTTTTTCATCATTTTTCTGCCAAATTGCTCCAATTGTTCTTTTCCTTTATTTATAAGATAAAACCTAAAAACAAAAAAAAACAAGCATAATAATGCACTAAAAATAGAGAAACTAAATAAAACTACCCAAAACACAACCTAAATGCAACACAAAACTAGACTCAGCATTCTTACAATTGAACACGATCATGGCATGGCTATAGGATTCTATAAATAATTTAATTTGATGTTTTGTATTCAATTCAATTTGAAATAAATTTGATGGTACTATCGAATTTCTATATGTTGTAGCATATTGATGCGGCCCTACACATGCTACGTCGTCGACACCACTTCTATCATGCAACATATCGGCAAGATGCTACTATATTGAACACAACCTTCCCCCAGGTGTTCCTAGGCCTTTGGAATCATTATAAGGAAACTGGTGAGAAGTATACTTGGGATGAGGACGCACTTAAATTCGTCAAAGGCGACCCAGATCATTACTTCGCATCTTGGGCAGATGTGACTGACATTTATTTCACCTTGCACATCCCACAAGCACAACATTGGGTCGCCGTCGAGGTCTCAATTGTCCATTGGTGCTTGAATATATATGATTACAACCATTTTGTCCTGAGTTAGTTCATTTTAGGAGAAGTGATTAAGCCTTGGTGCTTCTTATTGCCTACGTTGTTGTATTAGTTCGGCTTTTTTAACTACCATGATATGCTACAGTTGGAATCTGGGCAGAGACATCTGCCCTTTAAGTATTGTCATCTTGGCCCCGAGGACGTTCCTTAGTCTAAGACAAGGTAAAACTCGGAACCAGTGCTATTTTAAATATGTTTATCTTGATTTGACACAATTTATCTTTATTGACACAATTTCTCTTATTTGCAGTGGAGAATGTGGAATGTTTGCCATCAACATATCGAGCATTGTATGATGAGGCTACCACTCGATACTATTATTGATGACAACATGTAGCTATTTAGAACCAAATGGTGTGTGGACCTATTCTATCATAAATCAACACCATGGGACATCTCATTTTCTAGTTTCATATGTTCTACTTTGAAGTTTTTTGTGTAGATTGGGAAGATGCATTTTTTGGTTGTATATCCGTATATAGTTCAATAGACTTCAAAGTTTTTTGTATACACTCAAAAATGTATTTTATGGCTAATTATCTTTAAAAAAAACCACGATTTCTTAATAAATTTCCTAAATATAAACTACCTCGACAGGCCTAGATAAGTAGGTTTTTCATATAAACCCAGATGCCTTGATACGCCTCGATACGCCTCGAGGGGCTTAGACAAGTAGGTTGTTCATATAAACCCAGATGCCTCGATACACCTCGACAAGCCACGACAGGCTTAAACAAGTAGGATGTTCATATAAACCCAGATGCCTCGATATGCCTCAACAAGCCTAGATAATTAGGTTGTTCATATAAACTCAAATATGCCTCAACAGGCCTCGACAGTTGTTAGCCATCGAGTTCTATCGAGGTATGTCAAGGCAGACATAAAAAAATTACGAAATATACTTGGTTTTTTGGAAAAAAAAACCAATAAACTAACAGTAGAAGTACCTAAAATGTTAATTATGAAACAAACACGGTGAAATCAATGAAATTGCTACAACAGTGGCTAATGTTAATATGCCAATGATATACATTTAAAGTCTAGCATTACATGACTTCCTATTATGCCCACTACCACCACATCTGCTACACATACATTGTTGCAACACATGTTCCATGTTCGATGGAAAACATTTTGTATTTGGCCTCCTTCATTTCTTCTTCTTGGGCCTTCCTACAGGATTTTTCTCTACTGGGATGCTGACTTCCATATTTTTGATGTGTTTAGGAAGTGTCCATTCATCCTTGTTACAAGGGTAAATCGTTTCCTTATAAGTCTCCGTCCATGACTAAATTGTGCAGTAAGGGGAACACAATGAGTAGATGCTTACACTAATTTTTTCTAGCTGCAGTAAATGCATGGACACACGGTATCCCAATGGTTTGGAACAGCCACACGAGCATAATTTTGTGACCAAGTTCACCTCATTACCATCAACAACAAGAAAATCATGTTGACCAAGGACTTGGACATCAAGGAAATTTTCTTTCTCACCAATTCCCTTCAAATTCGCCTCCATCAGGGGTGATAGCACACTTGTTTCTTTCGCTACTTTTTCACGTCTATCAGCAAACCATGTCTAAAGAGTGAAGTGAATTAATTCAATGAAAGTAGTGACTGGAAAGGTCCTTGCCTCCCTGGTTTTATTATTAAAGCTTTATGTGTAGCTGCTAGTCATGATATTGTATCGATTTTTAAGAAAGTAAGCACGACTCCACCTATCAAAACCAACACCCTGAAGATATTCAGCTATGGGATGATCCATTTCCTTAATATTTTCAAAGTACTTGTGAAAATTTGTCTTTCAAAACGCATACATTGCACACCAAATCATCTCGTGACAGTGGTCGGTTTTGAATTTGGCACATAACAAGCATTGTGGTAGGCATCTGGGAACACAACCTCCAAAGCATGAGTAATGCTAGCATGCATGTCTGATATAAAAGCCAGGTTGCCCATGCTCTCAATGGTTGCCTTCAATTTTCTCATGAAATAAGTCTAAAATTTATGGTTCTCACTATCCACCAGTCTGAATGCAATTGGAAACAAATGGTTGTTTGCATCCAACGCAACAACACATAACATGTGGTCACCATACTTGGTCTTCAAGAATGTGTCATCCACACAAATCACATGACAACAACACTAGAATCCCCTTCTAGAAACACCAAGGGAAAAGAAGAAATACAAGAAGTGACTTCTAGAAACACCAAGGGAAAAGAAGCAATACAAGAAGCGACCATCTTCTATAACAAAATCAGTAATTGTACCTGGATTCTTTAGCTCCAACATACACAAGTATCCAGGTAACTTGGAGTATGAATCCTCAGGTGTGCCCCTAACATACATAAGAGCATTTTCTCTGCACTTCCATGCCTTCTCATAGCTCATTTCGACCCCAAAATAGTGCTTCATGTCTTCCCTTATGTTTTTTTCCATGTACCTAGTACCATCAGTAACAAATTTTCGCTTGATCAAGTGGCCAACGACCCATGGTGTTGCTTGACGGTGGTCATTCTCTCGAATTTCTTGTGAGCATGTGTGTATATTGTTGTAGACAGTAATCTTAAACATTTTAGACCGCAATTTTTTGTACCCCTCAATCTCCAACCACAACCAGGATCCTTGTAGGTAATGTACCACACATCAGTAACAATTTTCTTCACCATAAAGTCAAAATTATTCTTCATTACAAAGATGGTCACCTTGGTTTTCAATTCAAGTTTGTTTTGAAAGAACTTCCCAAGGTGTAATTCTCCTGAAGATGTGCATGTTGAGGAAGGATGAGTTTGAGAAGAGGCCAATATATCTTCTTTTGTAAACATTAGAGCACTTCATGTTTTATGATCTTTGCCTAAGATAATGTAGAATTCCCTCTAGTGTTATCTTCAGTTCTACCATGACGACTACTATTGGTGCTAGGTGTTTGGCGACCTTGTCTTCGACCAAACTCCTCCTTTACTACTTATACATGTATAGCATGTGAACTCTAGGTTGGAAACTTTACCCTATTATCTGGCTCATCAATATCTGTTGTATCAACAACAAAATCACCATTGACATAAGGATCATAGTCATAAGGATCATACTCCGTTGTGTCAAGAACATATGGTGGATCTCTAACAGGGATAACATCATGAATAATAACCTCAGGATTTATCTTTGGAACAAATGTCTCAACCTCACTTCGAGTTCCCTAGATACCAGGACATGGGGGAGAAATGTTTTCCTCAAATCAAACTTCTTTATTAATGCTGGGAGAGGTCACTGCATTTACTAAACAGTTCTTCTGAAGCAAGGTTACACACAAAGGAATCATTTTCTCGACACAAAGGAAAGGTCAGTGAATGCACAAACATGCTTATCATTTTTTATAACGGTAGGTTTGAAGGTTTGTGAGAGGCATGTGTACGGGACCTCATGTTTCAAGTCGTACACAAATTTATCCACTTGAAGCTCTTCGTACAAAATGTCAAGCAGTTGCACGTACATCACACCCTTCTAAAAGGTAGCACTTGATTTTCAGCATCCCTGAAAATCCAATCCCTATCTTCCAACTCCAAAATACCATTGTATGCAACAAATATGGAAACAATCAATTCTATTATGAAAAAAAAACATCAGTTAAAAAATAATATTATCAAAATAACAGCAAAAAATTGACTTCCATCAAGCTTAATCAAGGTACATCGGGGGCCAATATAAAATATCGATGGTATAGGACCATCAAGGCATATTGAATTCCATCGAGGTGGCCTATCGAGTCATATCCGATCACATCAAGGTGAAAGCAGATGAATCTATCGAGGTCCATCGAGGTATATCGAACCATATCGATGTGAAAGCAGACGGACCTATCGAGGTCCATCGAGGCATATCGAAGAAAAAAAAGTGAAGTTTCTATTCCCTAAACCTATCAAGGCATGTCAAGTTGTATCAAAAATCATCGAGGCAAACTACAAACCCAGAAACAATGCAAATAAACGTATATCCAATCCAACCATGAAACAACAGAATAAAACAAGCATGCATACATAAATCTGTTTGAAATAGTTCAAGCAATGTAAACAAACAACCTCATCACTATATGTAACAAAAATATACTTACCCATAAAATTTTCGCTCCAATATCTGATCCTCAAAATGGAAGTTGCTTGCCTTGTTAGGGTTCAACACTTGCCCAAAGAACAACTTCAAAACAAAGATTAGATTTGCTCCAAAGTTATCATAGATTGAGAGAATAAATGGTGGCTACCTTGTTTTTTTTAATGAGGGAGCTTCAGAGAAAATCGTAAGAAAGAGAGATAGAGCAAAAGGAGACAATATCATAAAAAGAGAGAAAGAGAATGACAACTTATGTTAGGGGCATTTTTGGAATCAAGGGGAATACTAGCATAAAATGGTGATGTGTACATAGCATGGCATATGTTTTATTTAGGACCCCTTACAATGCATAAATACTCAAATTTCCCTATCGAAATTACTAGGAGTATTGTTGTGGGACAAGTATGGTGCTGCCAACACCACACTATTGGCCACTCATTTCAAACAAAAGTTATAATTTTTTCTAGGGACTTAATTGTTTTGAAAAGTTGATAAACGAGTTTTAGACTCATTTATCTATGTCTTTTTAGGTAGAGTATTATGTGTTTATTTTTGTTTTGTTCTATTTTACGCTTGTTTTTGTATGCTTTCAGTTGTAGAAGGGCTTAGGTGAGTTAGGTGTGGAAACATGGTGAAAAAACTGACAAAATGATAAAAATTGGTGGAAAACAATGTTTTGGAGCACTTTCTGCGACCGCAGGAATGGGATTATGCGACCGCAATTCCAGAAAAGTTGGGCATTTCTAAGGAATTCCTGCGACTGCAGGAATGCTATCCTACGACCATAGGATATGTCTAGAAATGTGAAAAACACATATTTTTAGTGAAGGGTGTTTTGGTCATTTCATGTTTAGGAGAAACGCTAATCAGGTTTAAATCATGATTTTGGAGAGGAAAAGAGGCACTTTTTGCAGACCTAGATTGAAGAAGAGGATTGGGATCACTTTGGAAAAAAATAAGAAAGAAAGAAATTGTGGTTTGTGGAGCAAACCTACAACCGCAAGAACCACTTCCTACGGCAGCAACTCCAGTGGTCTAGGCATATTGTTCAGCTTTGTATGACCGCATCAAGTACTCTACGACCACACGCAACACCGTTGAAAAATTGCCTAGGGGTTCAATCTTGCGACCGCAGGAAGGGTGTCCTGCGGCCACAGGATCACGTTTTAAAAAAAAATCGAAAAAAAAGCACAGAACCAATATGCCTACAACCAAGCCTTCGCCACTCATTTTGGCATTGAAACTAGTGGATTTCCACCATATCCACAACAACCTAACATTGGGTATCCTCCACCTGAGATGATGAGGTAGGACCTTCATCATGAGTCGAGTCAAGTAAGTTTCATTTCCTTAGCTTTTATTTAAACATTGGGGACAATGTTTTTGTTGAGTTTGGGGAAGGTAGTTTTATTTTAGTTATTTGTGTCAGTTTAGTTGAGTCAAGTTTCTGTTTAGTTTGGTGTTTTGTTCAATTGTGTTTGGTTTTGTTTGTTAATTATGTTGCGTGTTAGGTTATCTAGAGAGTCTGTCGAATCAAGATAACAATGATTAGCCAATGAGAATACGTGAATGACTTGTAATATAATTCGAGAAAAATATATTTGATTGTAAAAAAAAATTGTTTGCTTGGTTTGACCACTTCTTTGGGTTACTTTAATTCATTGTAAAACTGAATACTTGATCATGATTTGTAAATTCTTGCATTTAAATGTATTTACATTTGCTGAATTTTGAATGTGGAAAGAATGTATGAAAAATTCTAGAACTTGCATGCTTGTTATTTGAGGCGAAATCATAGACAATGCATGTGTTAGGAAAATGATTTAGGCAATTTTTTTGGAATGTTTGAGCCTTTCAAGCCAACCTTGATTAATTTATCCCTAGTTACCCTTTTTAGCCTAAAAGTATAACTTTTTTATTGTTAACCACTTATTTTGAGCCTAATTGAACACTTTATATTATTTTTCATTCCCTTGATTTATACCATGGGCATATAAATATATAAATGGGGATTGATTTGTAATGGGTGTTATTTTGTGATTTGGTTGTGACAATAGAAAAATAAAAGAAAAGATTGAGAGAAAAATGCGAAAAAAAATTGAGATTGAAAATAAACTACACTTCTTATGTTTGTTCACATTGAAAAACATAAGTTTGGGGAAATGTAGTTAAATAAATAAAAAAGAAAGAAATATCTAGTGTGAATTTTTCTCAATCGTGGAAAATAAAGGGAAATTTAGGGTTGTTTGGATTGTAACGTGGATATCAGGTTTGGTTTGTTTGGATTATATGTTTATGGTATATTTGAGCCAAAACGACTATCTTATCTACCATTACCCAAGCCTCTCAATACAAGCTTTAAAAGACCTTTTGATTCTTGAACATGCATTGATTTATATTAGTGGAGAATAATAAGTTAGCAAGCATATGGAAATATGGGATTTGATGGATTGATGGTGAGAATTCGGCGTGTGAAAATTATTTTAAATGTGTGTTATGTATTGTTCATGGTTGAGTAGACAAAAATGATCAATGGGTTAGGGTAAGTTGAAGAAGTGGTTGGATTGAAAATCTAGATTACTTGTCGGTTATTTTTCTAGAATTATATATGTCATTAATTAATTTTGAGGCTTAAAAATTGTGGTTATCTTGATTCGTTTGTTTAGTGTCTACATTTATTTGTTTAGTTTGTCTTGAGTCTTGTTTTCTTTGCTTGAGGGCGAGCAAATGTGAAGTTTGGGGAAGTTTGATAAACGAGTTTTAGACTCGTTTATCTATGTCTTTTTAGGTAAAGTATTAGGTGTTTAGTTTTGTTTTGATCTATTTTACGCTTGTATTTGTATGTTTCCAGGTGTAGAAGGGCTTAGGTGAGTTAGTTATGGAAACATGGTGAAAAAACTGACAAAAGGATAAAAATTGGTGGAAAACAGTGTTTCAGAGCACTTTCTGCGACTGCAGGAATGGGATTCTGCGGCCACAATTCCAGAAAAGTTGGGCATTTCTAGGGCATTCCTGCGACCGCAGGAATGCTATCCTGCAACCGTAGGATATGTCTAGAAATGTGAAAAACGCATATTTTAATGAAGGGTGTTTTGGTCATTTCATGTTCAGGAGAAACACTAATCAAGTTTAAATCACGATTTTGGAGAGGAAAAGAGGCACTTTTTGCAGACCTAGACTAGAGAAGAGGATTGAGATCACTTTGGAGAAGAGTTTGGATCAGCATAGAGTTCTTTTCTTTTCTTTTTATCTTCACTTTATGTTAATTTCTTGTTTATGGATTTCTTAATGATGAACATGAACTAATATTATTTTCTAGGGTTTTTAATGTAATCACTTGGATCTTGGTTATTTTCTATGAGGATTTCATTATTCTTTCTTCATTTCTATTCTAAATTATTTGATCTGCTCTTAATGCTTGTGAATGCTTGATCACCATTTGCATGATTTATGATTTTGATTCAAAAATTGAAAAGTGAGAATTGATTATGCTATGATTGAATAATCACAATTTTCATATTGGATGAAAATACCTATATGAATTGTGTAGTTTTAGGATTATTGTGTTCAATGCCTTTTATGTGTTGGAATTTATCATAGGAATGTAGAAAATTCACATGTAAATTGAGTTCTTTGTTTCTTGAAAAAGAGTAAGAATTGTTTTTGTTAATCCGCTATTAGTTTAGGAAGAAGAATTGTGAATTCTGATTAGCAAAATAATAAAGTGAAAATTTGATGAAATTAAAATCCTTAGTTCTTTATTTTTGTAGTGTTATTTTATGTTTATTGCTTTTGTTATTTTAATATTTTTGGAACCAATTTATTGTTGACCAAATAGAAATAGAAAATTAATTTGTTGGTAATTAGTAAATCAATTTCTGTGGGAACGATCTTTATTTATCATTGTATTACTTATGTCGATTACGTATACTTGCGTATCAATTTTACACAACAAAAGTATACATTAATTGTTATCCCCAAAAATTGAAAACGATGACGTGGCAATAGAAGTGACAAATGGCAAGGAATGGCTGGGTGATCTAGCTTAGGAGTGATCTGGTAGACCGGTGGAGATTTTTGATTGACCAATCAAGTGTCATGACCGACCAGTCATGCTCTTGACCGACCAGTCATGCTCTTGACCGACCAGTCATGTGCTTGTCCGGCCAGTCAGGTGCTTGTCCGACCAGTCAGGTGCTTGTCTGATAGGTTAGGTGCTTGTCCGACCAGTCAAGTGTTTGGCCGACCGGACATGTGTTTGGCCGACCAGTCACTTGTCTTGGCCGATCAGTGAGGATATGGCCGACCAATGAAGTGTTTTGGCCCTTCAATTTTCCTTCTAGGTGTGACGTGGACCGACTAAACAGAACATGCTATGCAAAAGATCCCAGTAACAGCTTCACCAAGAATTGGTCATGCCTACGCGGGAATCTCTCAGATTATCCCACAAAAGTAGTGTATTGTTGTATTTTGAATATTATTATTAATTAAGTATAGTGAGAGTAACAAAAGATCCCGATTATGGGGGACTTCATTTGTACGATCCTAAGCCTATAAATACAAGGCTCGTGGCATCATAAAAAAGATTCGATTCTAATTTTCTGGGAGAATATTTGTATCTGAAGAGAAATATTGTATTCATTTCATCTGCACTAAAGAAACTCAGTTGACTCAGGTTCATCTGATCTTGAGTGTAGGTCTATAATCTTAACTCTAAGTGGACTAGGCTATTACCAACACATTGGGGCTGAACCACTATAAAAATTGTCTGTGTCGTATTTTTCTCTTGAAGGTTTTTTGTCATTTTGACGTCTACACTTCGTTGGCCAAAAATCTGGTCAACATTTTGGTGCTTTCATTGAGAGCCTGAAGAGAAAGACAGACAATCCCTATAGCATTATGGCGCCTAAGAACACCAATGCGGCCTCCAAGAAGTCAGGTTCCTCTAGAGAGCCTGCTAGATCAGAAGGTCCTGGTCCTTAAGACCATGAGACTGAGCCTAGAGTCCTGCTCGAGGATGTGACTCCAAAGGATGAACAACTCCAGGAATCCATGGGGACTTTCCAGGAGGAAATGGCACAATTCAACACCAGACGGGAGTCGTTCGCTGAAGAAATGGCTAGGCAGAAGGCTGCATTTGAGCAGCAAAGACGGGAGATGGACGCTAGGAGCGAAGAGGACAGCAGGAGGAGGCCGATAGGTGACATCGCAAGGCTGCACTCGCTCTGGAGGCAGCTACACAGCTGACCCAGGCCAATGCCCAAGCTGCAGCACAAGGAGCAGCTGCCCAAGGAGCAAGGACCACGGAAGCTGGTTGAAAAAACACTGACAGACCCAATTCTCGAGGACCAAATAGAAGCAGTAGTAACCCACCTAGTCGGGAAGAAGATAGGATCCGATTAGGCACTACCTCAACCCAAAGGGGGAACTCTAGAACCCCCTCAAGGAGCCACCGATCAGAGACTTCCAGGTCCAGAAGTCACAAGTCAGGCAGTAAGAAAACTCCACCTGAGCAGGAGCAAAATAGAGCTCCTCGAGGGAAAGAAACTTCACACTTCAAAGACGAGCATGGTCGTGATGAAGCTGATAGTCATCACACTAATCAGTCGAAGGAGAAGAATGACAACAACCAGCGAGGAGGAAAAGACCACCCAACGCAGACAGGAAGGCCACCACTGTATCCCAACCAGCAGCGTAGTGGCAAGGAGCATGTCCCGCACGGCAGGCCTTCCGAAAAAACTCGGAGTACGGTGTTCGATCGGTTAGGGAGGCATACCTCTCAGAAGGATCTAAGAGATGCCATTGCTGACAGGAGAAGGACCGTCCCGATCGAAGGGCGAAATCTGAACTGACCTACCAGTCAAGTAGAAATACTTGATGATGGTGTCCCGAATAGGAGCGCCCGACCAGGCGGTCTCGAGAATGAGTCCCAAGCAGTGGCCCCAGGCATCCAAGCCCAGCTTGATGCTCTAACAGCAGCAGTTCAAGGTCTGTCGAAACGACCTTCTGCAATCAATCCAGTAGACCACAGGAGTGGCAGCCCGTTCTATGCTCGAATTAGAGCAGCCCAGCCACCAGCGAAGTACAAAGCACCGGTACTGCCAGTTTATACAGAAAAGGTAGATCCGATAAGGCATGTGGGGAAATTCAAAGACCAAATGGAGCTGCTCGGAGTGGTTGATGACTATCAGTGCAGAGTTTTCCCCACTACATTGTCCGACACTACCCAGGAGTGGTATTGGAAATTTAAGCCAAACTCCATCACTTCTTGGGAAAGTTTCAAGAAAGAGTTTTGCAGGGAGTTCAGTGCTGCTCGGACCCCTCCAGTTTATGCCAATCACTTGGCAGATATTAAACAAGGGAAAGACGAATCTCTCAAGAACTACATACAAAGGTTCATGAGAGAAGCCAACCGAGCAACTGTAGTTGGAGATGAGGGGAAGATGGTAGCCATTTCTTCTGGCATAATCTATCGGAGTCCTTTATGGGACAGTATTCATCGCAACCCAATTTCAACGTTACAACAATTTCTTGACCGGGCGGATAAATATATGAAATTGGATGACGCGATTGAGAAGGGAGAGAAAGGCCTGAACAATCCGAGCGGATCGACTGATCCTCCCAAGAATGGTGGAAATGATCAAAGTGGTGGTAAGAAACGTGGGAATAACGGGTCTGACCGCCACAATGAAAAGAAGGCTAAGTCGGGACCAAAAGACAAGCCAACTAAGTATGAACCTCGGTTCACCAATTACACCACTTTTTCGGCCAGCCGAGCGGAGATATGTCTCACAAGTCATTAGGAGGTCCCCTACCAGAAACCCCCACCCATCAAGAAGGAGATGAGTAAGAGAGATTTGAATAAGTTCTGTCGTTTCCATGGAGACTATGGTCACGATATGAATGAATGCAATCATCTCAAGGACGAGATAGAGCTTCTCCTCCGGTCGGGCAAATTAAAAAAATATCGAGCAGAAAAGACCCAAGGAGAGGGAAGTAACAATAATCCTGGGTTTAAGCGGCAGCGATCCCCACCTTTGCAACCCGAGCCTGTGGACTTCACTCTAGACACCATATGTGGAGGTCCACATCTGGCTGGGGATAGCAACAAGGCAAGGGAGAGATATGCTCGAACACTCCGACATGAGTTGGACGCAGCATCAGCATCCAAGGTCATGACTGTAGAGGAGTGGCCTTCGAAGAACCCACGATACGAAAGTGAGTCCCTCACTTTCACTAAAGATGATGCACGACACATGAGATATCCTCATAATGACCCTCTCATCGTGACAGTCCAAATAGCAAACATGAAGGTGAAGAGATGCCTCGTCGACACAGGGAGTTCTATGAACATTATCTACAAATCATCCTTTGAAAGGATGAAGCTATCTATCAATGACTTGAAGCCATGCTCTCAAGTCATTTATGGATTTACTGGAGAAGGGTTGTCATCGGCTGGAACGATCAAGTTACCAGTCACAACAGGGGATGCTCCCAAGCATGAGACAGTTATGACAGAGTTTTTGATAGTCGACTACCCGTCCGCCTATAATGTGGACCACTACTCACAACCTTGCATGCGGCAATCTCTATATGGCACCTTTCTATGAAGTTCCCGACCAGTGCAGGCATAGGTTGCGTCAGAGGGGACCAGAGAGAGGCTAGGAAATGCTATAATGCTTCGGTGGCTAAAGCACGAAAGGGGGCTAAAGAAAACAACATGATTGTATGTGCAGATAGAGAGGAGGTAGAGGATATGGATGTCGACCAAAGCATTACAGTCGTGACTGATCCATAAAAAATGTTTGAAGAGTTGGGCCAAGAAAGCACTCTTGGTTTAAGTGGACAACAAGCCCCATCTGGTGATGAAGTAACCAAATAGGGCGTTGCTCAAAGCGAGGGAATGGACTTTGATCCTCGCTTTGGGGATTATGAAAGTGAGGTGGGACCATCCGAGGAGCTAGAGGAGGTTCCAATAGATGAGAATGACCCGACCAGAGGGGTCAAGGTTGGAAAAAAGTTGAAGTCAGAAGTAAAAGCGCAATTGGTAGAATTTTTGTGGAGGAATCAAGATGTCTTCACCTGGTGTCACAAGGATATGGTGGGAATCTCACCAACAGTGATCAGCCACGTGCTCAACGTGGATGAAAGCTATCCAGCAGTGCAGCAGAAGAGAAGGTTGCTTGACAAAGATCGAGCAAAGGCTCTCAAGGAGGAGGTAGAGCGGCTAAAGGAAAACGGGTTTATAAGGGAAGCATATTAACCTGCCTGGGTTTCAAACCCAGTTTTGGTGCCTAAGTCCAATGGAAAGGGGAGGACTTGTGTGGACTTTACCAACCTGAACAAAGCATGTCCAAAGGACTGTTTTCCTTTGCCAAGAATAGACCAGTTGGTAGACGCAACCTCTGGTCATGAAACCTTGTCATTTATGGACGCTTACTTGGGGTATAACCAGATTAGTATGCATCCTCCTGATGAGGAGCATACCATTTTCCGAACAGACATAGGGCTGTACTGTTATAAGGTCATGCCATTCGGCTTAAAGAACGCGAGAGCCACATACCAATGTTTAGTGAATGGCATGTTCCATGACTTAATTGGAAAGAATATGGAGGTGTACGTAGACGACATGCTGGTGAAGTCAAAGGAAGCTGAAGGACATGTACGAGATTTGGAGGAGTGCTTTGTAGTACTGAGAAAGTACAGCATGAAGTTGAATCCCCTCAAATGCTCGTTTGGAGTAAGTTCTGGATAATTTCTTTGGTTTATTGTGAACTTGCGAGGAATAGAGGCAAATCCATAAAAGATAAAGGTGCTTGCAGAAATGAAGTCTCCGGCCAGAATTAAGGATGTGCAAAGCTTGACTGGGCGGATTGCTGCTCTAAGCAGGTTCATCTCTAAATCGACGAACAAGTGTGTCCCGTTTTTTAACTTGCTTAGAGGAAGCAAGAAGTTTGAATGGGCGGAAGAATGTGAGCAGGATTTTCAAGCCATAAAGGAGAACTTGGCTCAACCTCCTGTTCTTTCAAAGCCAGTTGATGGGGAAGACCTCTTTATTTACCTAGCAGTCACAGAGCATGATGTTAGTGTTGCTTTAGTATGAGAAGAAGATAAAGTGCAGGATCCGATGTACTACGTTAGCAAGTGACTGATAGGAGCAGAGTCCAAGTATCCCGTGATCGAGAAGTTGGCCTATTGCTTGGTACTTGCATCCCGCAAATTGCGACCGTACATCCAGGCACATCCCATTAAAGTCCTTACCGACCAGCCCCTACGTCAAGTCTTGCAGAAGCCGGAGTCATCTAGTCGTCTACTTAAATGGGCGGTTGAATTGGGCCAATTCTAAATCAAATACCAACCACGGTCTGCTATTAAGGGACAGGCTTTGGCGGATTTTATTGCTGAATGTACTGGGATTGCTGATATTCCCGACCAGTAAGAGCGTGTAACTGAGCAAAGAGAAGATCTTCCTGCTTCACAACTTTTTTTTGATGGGTCGTCAAACGAACATCATTTGGGAGCTGGAATTATATTAGTCATGCCGAAGAAGCACCGAATTCATTGCGCATTAAGATTCGAATTTAACGCTTCTAATAATGAGGCAGAGTATGAAGCCCTCCTAGCAAGCTTACGCTTGGCTAGAGATGTTCGTTCCCGGTCGGTTGAAGTGAACAGTGATTCCCAATTGGTGGTCTACCAAGTCTTAGGGGAATATCAAGCAAGGGGCCTACGCATGATGGCGTACTTGAATAAGACCAAGGATCTGCTAGCACAATTCGAGGAGTATACTATTAAGCTGGTACCGCGGGAGCAGAACTCTAACGCAGACGCTCTAGCAAAATTAGCTAGTGCAAAAGATGTTGAAACTCTGAATATAGTACCAATGGAATACTTGGCAGAGACGAGCATTAATGAACAAGAAGCCATGCCCATCACAATAGTTGACACTTGGATGACACCCATCATTGCTTACCTTGAGCAAGGAATCCTCCTAGATGATCGTAATGAAGCAAAGAAGATTATGAGGCAAGTTGCTAGGTACATTATGATGGATGGGGTGTTGTATAGAAGAGGGTACTCTTTGCCTCTACTAAGGTGCATAGCACCCGACCAGTCAAAAAACTTATTGGCTGAAGTGCACGAGGGGTTCTGTGGAGATCATGCTGGGGGGCAAAGTCTATGCAAAAAGATTTTGCGGCAAGGATTTTTCTTGCCTACAATGAATGAAGATTCCATGGAGTATGTGAAGAAGTGTGATAAATGCCAGAGATTTTCTAAAGTACCCAGGGCGCCTCCGAATGTCTTGAAGCAAATGCAGAGCTCGTGGCCTTTTGTAGTATGGGGCATTGATCTGATTGGAAAACTACCCAAAGCGAAAGGAGGAGTACAGTTTGCAGTAGTTGCTGTGGATTATTTCACCAAGTGGACCGAAGCCGAACCACTAGCAACGATCACCTTGAAGAAAGTGTTAGATTTTGTGGTTAAGAATATAATATGTCGCTATGGTTTGCCCAAGAAGATAGTCTCTGACAATGGCACTCAGTTCGATAGTGACTTATTTACCGATTTCTGCACTAGGCATAGCATCACGAAAAGTTTCTCCTCGGTAGCTCATCCGTAAGCCAATGGGCAAGTTGAAGCCATAAATAAAACTTTGAAGGATACTCTAAAAAAGCGTCTAGAGCAAGTTAAGGGTGCTTGGGCGGAAGAATTACCAGAAGTCCTTTGGTCATACAAGACTACTGCCCGGACAGCAACTGGTCATACCCCCTTTTCCTTGGCATATGGGTATGAAGCCATGTTACCTGTGGAAGTAGACCCACCATCTCATCAGAGAACCATGTACAACCAGGAGGAGAATCACCAGTTGCTAGCTGAATCTTTAGATTTCCTTGAGGAGAGACGAGAAAAAGCAAGCTTGAGAGTTGCTGTTCATCAGCAAAAGGTGGCCTGTTATTTTAATTCCAAAGTTAGAGATCGAAAGTTTCAGGTCGGAGATTTGGTCCTCAGAAAGGTGTTAATCAGAGACCCGGCGACTTGAGTGCTAGGACCAAACTGGGAGGGATCGTATCAAATTGAGCAAGTCTTACCACCCGGCACTTACAAACTTGCTCGATTAAATGGAGAGTTAATCAGGAACTATTGGAATGGCGAGCACTTGAGGAAATATTATCAATAAATACTGCTTACAGAGTAGTAGCTTTGTCTCAAGTGTTTAACTTGTTATTTAAGTTTGTTTGTGAACTGGCTATTTGCTAACCAGTCATGTTATTTTGAACAATTTTATTCTGTTTGAGACTCGTAATTAGACACGCTTTGTCCTTTTTTTTACGAGTAATAAAAGAGATCACGCGCAGCACGGTCGAATCTTGCTACAAATTTTGCATATGTGTTGATTATTCTTGCTTTGGCAGTGTTCAACTGTCATTACAACTTAAAACAAAAAAGGTTTTTTGAAGGAAATACCGGGCAGTGTTCAACTGGTCGGTATCCATCAGAGGAATGACCAACGTTTAAATAAATGCATGTTTTTGCAGTGTATAACTGCTGAAACTGAAATATCCTTTGTATATTCAATGTGTTTCACGAGTAGTAACTGCTCGGACAAATTTGGTCAAGTAGCAAGTGATCAAGGATTTTTCAACCCTCAATCACTTGGGGGGCACATAGGGTATACTGGTATACAATTCAACACAAGCAATAAGAACACGAGCAAAGATATTTGTTTTCAGGCTGACTTGTAAATCTTTGAAGTCAAAAGGGCCATTAAGCTAACTTGTTTTACAAAGCTTAATTAACTTGGAATTTTTTTCAAAATTTTAAGTTAAGAACAACTATTTGTGTGTAAATAAAACGCTATGCTCATAAAATGTTAGAGCAATAAGAATGTGAGAAAGCATGCTTAGTAGTAACTTATGAAATGTTTAGAATTTCTAAGTTAGAAAACTAAGTACTCATATTTGAAAATATAAGGCATCTATGTAATAAAACTTTTAAATGATTAAGTCTAAAAAAGTGAAGTGTTCATGCCAATAGCTCGGCCATACGAGTAAAAGTACAGTAACAAAATAGAAAATAAATGTCTACTAGTATGCTAAGGAGTCAGCTGGTCGGATGGAGGCTCACTGGTCGGCTATGGGGCTCCCTGGTCAGGTTGTCACTCAGGTTGATCAACACCTTCCTCAGCATCAGTGGCTTCTTCCGGTCGGAACGATAACGTGGGGGAAAAGGTGTGGTACCAGCAGGATTAGCTGCCTCCTCAACAGCCTTTGCCTCGCATTTGGCAAGCTTTTCTGCCTTGGCCTCCTCTGTGAGAAAGTCGAGGTTGAGAGGTTTGTTCAGCTTCCACACCTGGTAAAAGCAATTGAAACAAATTTCCTCGTAGTGAGCGAGATCGGCTTCTTTCTCTCGCTTTAGCTCCTCGTTCTCACGAGTCAATTTCTCTAGCTGATCAGTCAACGACTTGTTGATTTGAGTTTGTTTTTGGTTTTCGTCAGCCAGCCCCCTAAGAGACTCATTCCGCTCAGCCACGGTCTTCTCTGCCTGCTCCACCTTGGATTTGAGATCTTTTTCCGAGGAAGTTAAAGTCTCCACTTTAGTTTGGGCGTCCACTAGTTGATCATTTAAGACCTTGATCAATTCCTTGTAGTCTACTGCTCGATGCTGAGCGTGGCTGATAGTGATAAGCGACTGCATGGAAAACAGGAAGTTACTACAAGTAAAAATGATTAATAACAAACTGTCTTGTGATAAAATACTGACATTCATCAGCTAAGCGAGCCCTCTTTGTAAGACAACTTCAACACAAAGCCGAGGCAAGGATTCAAAGCTTTGAATCATTGAAGCATCATGAAGGGTTTGGTCAAGCAGTTCCTTCCCAATGTTACCAGCAGTGCGAAGGGCCTCACTCAAGCCAATCAGGTGAGTGGGGGTTAGGCTCGCAGAGGGAGAAATCGACGAAGGGGTCAGCTGCGGGATTGTAATCGGCTCCTCAGGTTGTCTTCCTTGGCTGGTCAAGGTTGTCCTTGGAACTTTGCTTGGGAGGTTTGAGCCACTTCCTTCCCCAGATTTCCTCTTTTGGGCAAGAGTGGTGTTGAATTGCCTGAACATCTCTGAATCTGCAAAAGAGTAAACACAAGATTTGTTAGTAAAAAGTAAAGCAATATGTGGGTAAATACTTTACAACTACCAGAAACCTCTATAAATCCCATATAACCAAGTTATTTAAAATCAAACATCTCACTATGACTACTAGACCTGAGTTTAGGATTTGGTCAAGGAAGTCATCCTCTTCATCAGATGATGAGCTTAAGTCTCTATGAAGCTGGATGGTCTTTCCTTTCCCAAGCTGTGTGGGAATAACACGTCTGCGTTGATCCTCTGGCTGGGGTTCCCTAATGATAAGGTCACCTGGTCTACGAGAGTAGGGAGACGGTCCAAGAGAGAAATGATCGGTCACTACCTCGGTATCAGCGTTGGACTGGTCAGTTGCATTCGCTTCCTTAGTAGTACTCTCTACTATGATGTTCTGGTTACTTGGTAACAGACCCACCATCTGAAGATTATCCACAGTAACCAACTCTTTCACATTCTTCTCCTCAGTGCACATATTAGCCAATTCTTCTGCTTGGGAACACATTTCCTTGGTAGGCAAGGGCTGGTGAAATGGACTCGCGTGTGTAAAGGCTAAGTTGTTGGCTTTGATATCTGAAGTGAGAAAATACTCTGTATAGTATTTTCCAGGATTTGACTTATGAGAGATACCATGGAGGTATTTAATCCCTTTATGCCTGTAGAAGAGGTGGAAAAAACATGTATTCTTGTGGCTTGGGTTAGTCCTAAAGTCGAAGAGATAATGCACTTCATGAGGAGTGGGTAGATCCCAACCTTGCAGGAAGTAAAGGATGTATAGAGCAGACAACGCCTGAATCCCATTGGGAGCAATTTGGAAGGGAGAGACGTTGAAGTAGTCCGCTACTGACCGAAAGAAAGAATGTAGCGGGATGGTAGCTCCTGCATATACGTGGTGCCTAGACCAGGCACAGTAAGGTCCACCAGGCTTGTTGGCTCTCTGATGAGGGCGCGAACATATCACGTTAACCCCTCTCAGGCCCAAGGCTTGAATGTGTTTGTCGAACATGCCGGGGTTAAGTTTGGAGGGTTTGGCTGTAAACCAAGAAGGTGTTTGTAACACCCTGGTTACCCCAAAACCGTTACGGTGAACCAGAAATTTGACCCGCTACCCGAGTCCTTTGGTTAAAAACGTGTTCTAAGTGTCATTAACAGGTTAAGGTGAAAACCAACAAAAAGGAAAGGATATGTTTTTTTATATGCATAAAATTGTTCATGGGCCCAAAAAGGTCATTACTGTTTCAAAATTACAAACCCGCCGACCTAAGCGTAAAAAATAGGGTAAACCCCCTAGTTCCTCTGAGAACTCCTTGGCCATGGTGGTCAAGCGGCCGCATATGTACACATCACCACCTAAGCTCTCCACTCAAGGCTGGGTGAGCTTTTCTTTCCCTTTACCTGCACCACATAGCACCCATGAGCCAAAGCCCAGCAAGAAAACACAGTATTGTATATAAACATTATCAAATGATTATCATTATAATCACACGGAGCTTATAGCTCTTAAATAGATGAGTGAATATCACTTGAGGTTCTAGTAAACCATACTGAGTGACTGACAAGCAAGTCACTAATTTAAACAGAAGAGTGGCTGCTGGGTAAGCCACTAGCCTTAAACAGATGAGAGACTGATGGGTAAGTCTCTAACTTAACAGATGAGTGACTGATGGGTAAGTCACACAAGCGCTTATAGTATTCATCGAACTTGAGGTCGGTCCGGCATTAATGCTCTTTGAGTCATCCAATGTAGATATCGATTAGATCTAATCTTTATTGGCTTGCGTTGAACACGCTAAGGCCGTCCTGACTTATGAGTCAGCACCATGTGACCAGTGCCCAGTACCACTGCCGAACCTGACTAATGAGTCACAGCTTCACAGCTGATACCGACACCTTTGCCAATTCTGACTAATGAGTCAGTGCCATACACAAGTGAGCAAGATTTTCTAAGCATTCAATAACCAATCCATGTCCACATTTACGCAATCAACATGCCTCAAGAATAATCATGCATGTCACATATGGCTGCAGTTTTCTTACCTCTAGTTCGAGCGAGAAATAATAATAAGAACGACTCCTGAGAAGGATCGACCTTTGATTCCTTAGCGGTCACCTAATCACAACCAATTATAACCTCCATTAATGTGAATCAACATGGATATGGTCTTAACCTAAGCACCACTCTTGGGACCTCGAAACATGCCCACACGATGAGTAGATTCGATCCCAGGCCTTAAGGATTGAAACCCCAAGTCAAAAACCCTTAAAAACACTCAAAATGGGACTTTGAAGGAACAGGGTAGCGCTACAGCGCTGACCCCTAGCGCCCCAGCGCTATTCTCATAACCTCCAACACACCCAATTGCCCCCTGAGTAGCGTTGTAGCGCCCTAGGGTGGGCGCTATAGCGCTACCTCCAGACCAGAAATCCCCTGAAACGACCTTCTTCATTTCCTTCGATTCCAACCTGATTCCAAAGCTTCCAAAACCTATTTGTGATGCCAAATGAACCCAAAAACCATCCCAACATACCCCAAACATCCCAACCATAGGAACCCTAGCCAAAACTCCCAACAAAACCAAGATCTCAACCTAGAAATCACAGCTGCAAAACAGAACTAAAAGAGAGCAAACCAAGAAATTCTATGGTTAGAAACTTACCCAAATCTCAGCTTATGATGCTCTTCAATGGAGGAACACACTCCCAAACTCCCAAGGCTTGCTTCCCAAGCTTGAATCCTCAAGAATGGTTCAAAAATCTCAAAGAAAGTGAAGGAGAAAGAGGATACGGGAAGGCTTAGAAACTTACTCTGTTTTTTCTACCTCCTTCTCAGCCAAAATGGTTTATATCTATCCTAGGGGTGAAATGATCATTATACCCCTAGGTCAATTAATAGTTTCTAAAGGCTCCTAAGGGCAAAATTGGTATTTTCCATCTATCTCGTTAATCATAATTAACGCTCTCCAATTCCCGCTATTCTCGATAATCTCAAACACCAATAATTCACATCCCGTTACCCTTTAATATCCGGTAACGCTCTAATCATTAAAATCACCCCGAGACTCATCCCGAGCCCCGAACTTAAACCTGTTGTGACTAGACTGCTAATCAATATTCCAAGATCGTCTCATACCGAATGGCTCGAACCAACCCAAATTATAATGTGGTCTCAACATATATCACCAACATGCATACAAATATACAATTTTACCCTCAACGGGCCAAATTACTATCACACCCCTGTAATTAAAAATGTGGACTCACATGCATGCATTTAACATCATATTATAATATAATTCACATACACATGCATGATATCATTTAATGGCATAATTAAACAAATATGGCCCTCCCGGCCTACTAATCCCGCCATTAAACCACATCGGAGAATTCGGGGCATTATAGTGTTTCTTCTCCTTCTTTTCTTGGTTTTTGAACGGCTAATCGCTGGATCTCGGTAGTAAATTTCTGAGTGATTTTTCTCCGAGGCTTCCTGAGTTTTTGTGTCTGGCGAGGCGGTCGTGAAGAAGCCACAGTTCGGACCTCGCTGAGTTCCACTACTTTCTGTGCCGCTCTGCGAGCTACCTAAGGGTCCTGGCCCTGAGGAAGTCTGTTAGATTTCTTTACCCTCATTTCTAACTGCTCAGCCTGTTGATTGAGAAACTGTTCTTCGTGGAGAAAATATAAGGCTGGTCAGGGAAGGATTTTTTTAAGACGGCGAAGACGATCCTCGGGGGTGCGACTGCTAGGAGACTTCGATGAAGAGTCGCTGCATTAAGGAGTATCGCTCGATTGCGGAATGGAAGTGTCATAATTTGTATGGTTGTCACCTCCCCTATAGTCGAAGCGATTCATCTACAAAAAATAATTAAGGGGAGGTGAGTGACCGAACAAATATAATTCAATCAATGTAAAGGAAAAATATTTGTTTACTACTCAGAAAATATTTTATTGGGTAGTAAAAATATATTTTTACTCCCTAGAATGAACATTTATGAGGGAAAAATGATAAGCATAAATTTGGTGCCTAAAGTGCGTGATGTCTGAGCGGATGTCTTGGGGTGTCCGAGCGGATGGCCTTGGTGTCCGAGCGGATGGCCTGGGTGTCCGAGAAGTGCAGCAGGCGTGTGCGTGACATCTGATCGGTGCACCTGTGTCGCGCCGAGGCATCCGAGCAGATCGTGCCTGTCTGAAGAGTGCAACAAGCGTGTGCGTGACATCCAACCGGTGCACCTGTGTCCCGCCGAGGCATCCGAGCAGACTGTGCGCGCGTGTCCGAGGGGCCTTTCATCCGAGCAGTTAATGGTGCATCTGAGGGGCTGGGGTCAGTCCGAGGTGTTCCGATCGGTGGTCACAAGGTTGAACCAAGTGTGCTTGAGACCGAGTAGTGAGAGGCGTGTCCCATTGATTTTGGGGCATGCCCGAATATTCAAACAAAAAAAGGCCATGGCTGATCGGCCATGAACACCTTCCTTAAACCCATCTCGAAAAAAAAAACCCTAAATCCCATAGGACACAAACACATTTCCTCACCCAAAATACACAACAACAAGATCAAAATGGGGGATTTGAAAGGTTTCAAAAGCTCTAGGGACCATATCTATCATCAAATACCCATAAACACATATATGCAATTTAGGTTGAAAATTTCATTTTTTCTTCAAATTTCCATGAAATTGAAGATAAAATTAAGTTACCCATAGCCTAAACAACATCAAAACAGCCACAATACACATTATATTTCAAAGATTCATACACAAATTCAAGGGAAATTTTCTTATGGGGGTTTCGGCCTACACATGTTTTTTCTTAAGATTTGAGAAAAAAAAAACATAAGTGGAGATGAAGAAGAAGGACTTACCCAAATATATCTTGAAAAGGTTTTGATTTCTTGAAGAACCCTTGGATTTTCTTGAAGAAATTGGATCTTTTCCTTGAAATCCTTGAACTTTCAACCAAGAAGAGATCTTTTGGGGTATTCGGCCAAGAGAAAAAAAAAAGATGAGGGAGATGGAAATTTTGTGCTCTTCCTTTTTTCCTTATGAGATTATGAGCACTTATGGGTCTATTTAAAGGGGAAAAGTGAAAGTTGCCACTTATTCTTAGACTCTTGGAATTCCCTTGGGTATGTTATCTCCCCACGATTATGAGCAGTTAATTCCAGTGATCGTGGTCTGTTGTGGCGTCGTGGTTTGTTACATAGGCGGGAAGATGTATAGTTGGATTTTTTATTATGGTGTCGTCAGCAGTGGAGAAAAAAGTTTATTATGTGAGTATGTCATATAATAAACTTTGGGGCAAATGTTATCCCCAAAATTTGAAAACGATGACGTGGCAATAGAAGTGACAAATGGCAAGGAATAATTGGGTGATCTGGCTTAAGAGTGATCCGGTAGACCGGCGGAGATTTTTGACTGACCAGTCAAGTGTCATGACCGACCAGTCATGCTCTTGACTGACCAGTCATGCTCTTGTCCGACCAGTTAGGTGCTTGTCCGACCAGTCAAGTGTTTGGCCGACCGGACATGTGTTTGGCCGACCAGTCACTTGTCTTGGCCGATCAGTGAGGATATGGCCAACCAATGAAGTGTTTTGGCCCTTCAGTTTTCCTTCTGGGTGTGACATGGACCGACTAAACAGAACATGCTACGCAAAAGATCCCAGTAACAGTTTCACCAAGAATTGGACATGCCTACGCGGGAATCTCTCAGATTATCCCACAAAAGTAGTGTATTGTTGTATTTTGAATATTATTATTAATTAAATATAATGAGAGTAACAAAAGATCCCGATTATGGGGACTTCATTTGTCCAATCCTAAGCCTATAAATACAAGACTCATGGCATCATAAAAAAGATTCGATTCTAATTTTCTGGGAGAATATTTGTATCTGAAGAGAAATATTGTATTCATTTCATCTGCACTAAAGAAACTCAGTTGACTCAGGTTCATCTGATCTTGAGTGTAGGTCTATAATCATAACTCTAAGTGGACTAGGCTATTACAAACACATTGGGGCTGAACCACTATAAAAATTGTCTGTGTCGTATTTTTCTCTTTAAGGTTTTTTATCGTTTTGACATCTACACGTCGTTGGCCAAAAACGCAGTCAACATTAATATATATAATTGTATTTTTAAGTAGAACTTTCTTTTCGGTCATAATTAGTTAAATTTAATATTGCATTTTATTATTCTATTTAATATATATATATATATTTATAATATTAAGAGGTGGTTTACATCTTATTGTGTCTCACAACAATATTTATTTACTAGTATTATGATTAGGAGATTGCTTAACAAAGTACTTGGAACATTAAGTTAATTTTAGAAATTAAAAAAAAAAAGTTGTCTCTAAGTCTTTTCCCTATTAAAATATTTTTGAAGATGTAAATAGGATTGAGTAAAACCTATTTTCTCTTCTATTTTGATTACAAGACACCAACATTTCATCCCACGCTTTCATTCTGTTTTTTTTTTCTATCTATTACTTTTGAGAATGAGAGACATATCACAATAAAAAAATACTTTTTTTCCCGAGCATATCAACATGTTCACCTTCTTTAGTGTAGGAATAGTCCGAGATCAAGGTGTATATTTTATCCTAAAAAGGATGGAGTCAATAATTTGTTCACGCATGCCAATGTCGCAGAACACCTTAAAGAGAGGAATCAAATATGTGAGTCAACCCCGTAAATTAAATTGATAATTTTATTCCTATTTAATTTATGCAACAACACAGAGTATTATTTTAAAAAATATACAAAAGCACTTTAGAAAATATCTATTCTCACTAGAGATGTATAAAATAACTGAGAACATGACAAAATCACTCGCATTTCATTGCACCACATAATGTGATGGTGTGTAATTTAAAATCATTAATTCAAACCACACAGTTAAAATAATGAATCAAACCGCCCACACTGTAGACACTCTTCATTTTTATAAATTATTATTTATCACAAAAATTTATTAATTATTTATAGAAAAATATATATATAAATATTTGAATATTGTTATTTTTCAAACATTCACACAAAAAAGTGTAGAAGAAAATTTCTTTAGTATAATAAAGATTTGTTTATAAAACAACCCAATGCAAATATTCATATTAAATTTGAAATAAAAATGACTAAATGTTATATTTGGTATGAGTAATTAGTGAAAATAAACTTTTTTTTAATGTTTTCTTTATAAAATAATTTTGTATGGATAATTTTTTACAAAATATCTAGCTCACAAACTTCCCCTCAATAATATTTTATGCTCGTCAACTTGAACACAAAGACCATTATCTTAAAGAACTTTTCAAGTGTGAAGATGATATTTAGATTCTCAATGACACGTCAATAATGTAGATCCAAAAATAAACTAATTACTAAGAGGGGCATGGTGCAAAATGACTCTTAATGTTAATGTTGTGTGAAAGTAAGTAAATGTCCATGTTTTTAATTTTGTAGTAAAATAGCCTAATCATCTATTTAATATCACATATTACCAAATACACCATTTTAACAAATTACTATTTTATTCTAAATATTTTAATATTATGGTATATGTATATTAGTTTTGTTTAATTAGTTTTTATTTTAAGGTTATTTTGATTTTTTTTCGTTTTTTATGGGTTGTTAAATGATATACCATACCACAAAATATATATACTGAGTTAAAAAATAATATACCATCAAAACTTACAAAATTATTACTAAAAAATGTATATACTATGCTAACAAAGTTATATACTATCATTAAAATATATATACCGTGATACAAAATTATATGCTATCACTATGTATAATAAAATAGAAATTAAATATCACAAAAAAAAATTATATACCATACCACAAAAAACATATACACTAATTGAAAAATTATATACTAACAACCTATAAAAAACTTAAAAAATCAATATAACTTTTAAATAAAAACTAATTAAACAAAACTAATATACATATACCACTATATTAAAGTCATACAGTCCTAAATAAATAAATAAATTATAAAAAAGGTAATTTAGGTAATCAACAATGTAAAAAGGTCATTTATCTACAATTTAAAAAATGAGGACATTAGCTTCTTGATGACTTTATTTTGGATCATTTCCTATAATTTCTCTTACTAAAATCCATATCATGATTTGGGACAAGAATTGTTCTTTGACGAGTGTGATGGATTCATAATGGGCTTATTTGGGCTGGGCTAAATATTAAGTTTTACCACTATAGTTTAATTACAAGGAATTTTATAATTACAACCAAATTATTTACACAAATACTAGTGCCACGTTACCATAGCATACCAGATTTTAAAAAATTTAAGAAATCTCATTTCCCAAAAATTTTTGTTTTTTCTGAATTGTAAAAAATTACATTTTTGTTGCTTACGATACCGATAAGATACCAATTGGTCACTTTTTTTGTTAAAAGCTTTATTTTTAGATCATATTATTTTAGTACATTTGGTTACCTCATTTGTAGACATCATAATATATCAATGAATTATTTTTATGTTATATTATGGTATCTTATTATTTAAGATATATTTTGGTGACTTTTAAGCTTATTTCAAAAACTAATGAGTTGTCATATAATATAATAAGTTATCATATAGTTTATTAATAAAAATTAAATTAGTATACTCCTAGGTAACTTTTAAATGAAAATTTTTAATAAACTTTTTTAGTCACTCGTGTAATTTACATTCCTTATTATTTAAAATACTTATACGTTACATTCAAGTCTATTTTAGAAACTAATTAGTTATCATATAGTATAACAAGATATTTCTATAATTCCAATTTATCATGAATAATTTATTCGAAATTATACTTAATATTGGATGTTAATTAAAATATATGCTAGGCATATTAAAGATTTAAAAAATAATGCTATTTTTTTACACTCTACCAAAAACACCCTCCTCTCTTCCCACTTCTCTCTTCCCCCCCCCCCCCCCCCCTCTCTCTCCCTCTCTCTATTCACTCTCTCTTGCCTCGCGGCACCACCACACTAAATATTATATTTCGAACAAATCTGAGCATGATTTTTGGGTTTTTCTTTTGCGATTTTTTTTTCAGATCTAAAACTTTAAAATCTACAGAAAATCGACATTGCTCGATAGTGTTCGATGCTAGCTCGATGGGGCTTTCAAAATCAAGATTTTCATAAAGAAAAAAAATGACATATCTTGATGGTGGTTCGATGTCAGCTCGTTGGACTCGATGAGATTCTTGCAAGAGACATAATTTTTCACTCGAGTGTCCGTTTAGGGTGATTTTTTTTTTATTTTGGGTATTTTTTTCAAGATCTACACGTTTGACATGCTCATATTCACATTTGTGAAGTTTAAAATTTGAAAACATACCAAAACATGTTTTGAACATGAGGTATGTTTGGATTTTTGTATTTGTTTTCAATTGTTACACTTCAAAAATGTGCATATGAGCATGTCAAACGTGTATATCTTGAAAAAATACCAAAAAAAACTCACCCCAAACAGACACCCAAGTGAGAAATTATGTCTCTTGCAAGAATCACATCGAGTCCATCGAGCTGGCATCGAGCACCATCGAACAATCATCGAACTACCATCGAGCAAAGTCATTTTTTCATAAAAATATTGATTTTGAAGGCCCCATCGAGCTGGCATCGAGCACCAATGAACCACTATCAAGCAATGTCGATTTTCTACAGATTTAAGAGTTTTAGATCTGACAAAAAATTGCAAAAAAAAACTCAAAAATCATTCCAGACCTGTTCGAAATGCATTATTTAGGGTAGTGGTGGTGTTGGTGGTGTCTTGAGGTGAGACAGAGTGAACCAAAAGAACGAGAGAGGGAACAGAGAAGTGAGAAGAGAAAAGAGGGAAGAGATGATGGTATTTTCGGTAGAGTGCCAAAAGGTGGCATTATTTTGAAATACTTAATATGCCTATCATATTTTTTAATTAGTACCCAATATGATGCATAGAAACTGAAATTTCTCTTTATCAATTGGTTACCTTTTGATATATGACTAAGCTTTGTAGTATGCCATAAATTTAAAGCAACCAACAAACTTAGTGAGTTACCGAAAATGGTCTTCTTATGTTCTATTTTAAAGTTACCAAACAATATCCTAAGGAATTTATTTTAAAAAAATTACTTAAAATGTTTATAAAATAGCTTTAAAGTTGTTTAAAATACCATATGATATATTTTAAATGTAAAATAAGAATACAAATTTTTGTATATTAAATTTTGTTTAAGTTCAAAATTTAGTTACTTTTTGGTTAACAAAATATAAAAAATAAACTAAAATGTTGTTTTTTATTCTGGTCATCTTCTCCGGCGACAAAAAAAAACACATATGCTTCTCACATATCAAAATGACCACATTGAAGAGTAAGTCATGATTGTATCACTCTTGAGCCCAATCTACTAGCAGTGTGGCTGAAAAATATTTTTGAAGTTAAGGAGAAGATGGAGAAATAAAGAAATTTACGTAGATACATAGAAAAATGAGAGAATATAAGACAAATTAAATTTATATACTGTATAAAAAAAATGGTATAATTGTAAATATTTTTGTACACGTTATTATTGTAAATAATTTGATAAAAATGATATAGGATGCAAAATTTTCCTTAATAATATGTACTTTTTCAATATAAAATTTTGATATTTGGTGTGTACTTATTGCTATATAATTTTGTGCACAAATATTATATATGAAAAATACAATTTATCTATAAAAATTAAATAATAGAATAGCTAAACTTTTCAGTGCAATTATGATCTTTAGTATAATTTCTCAATCTTTCGAAAGATCTTTAGTATACCTCTTTACACTAAAAAAAAAAGTGGGTGTTGTTCACGGATTAAATGGGTGGAATACACTGAAATGGGTTGTCTTCTTACTTTCGCAAATTTTCAGCCTCCTATATTTCTTTTTTACAAATATTTTAGTTATTTTCATAAATATATATACTAGGTGCAATCAATTTGCAATCTATGTTTGCTTAGTTTTATTTATAAAACTTATTAATTATTTTTATTAAGTTTTTATGATTGTCATATAAATTTTAAATAAATAAATTATTATTTTCCCTAAAAACTAGCGTGATGACGTGGCATGAATTTTGGACACATGGAAACCAAACGACAACATAATTTATGAAGAGACTCGTCGACCCTCGACTAGCAGACAGAGAATCGCAGGAAGATTCATCATACAACTAGTCCAGACTTAGTCAAAGCTTCACTCAACAGACTACAGACCACCGACCAGACTGGTCGATGCCAACTCGACCAGGGATAGTCGAGTGCTGCGGGAAGAACGCTTGGAGTTTGTTATTGCTCATATATTTGTTAGATATTTTTTATTTCAGCTATAAAATGTATTATTTACCATTAATTTATTATTACTTGTCCTGCAATTTATGTAAGGCCCACAACCAATCTATATAAATACCTAAGCCTATAAATAGAGAGCTTGGTGAATCATTTAGGGGACTTTTGGACTTCCTTTTGGCGAGATTTTGCTCTGAATACTCTAGACAAAAAGCTAGACATTTTCATACTTTTATACACTAATTCTTGTTTTCTTTCAAGCTTGTGAAACTCCGTTGACACAGGTGTTGGGAATTGTGCCTTGAAAGCATATGTAGTAAACATTGTTTTAAGAAATAAATAAATAAATTGAATTTGTTATGCATATATTTTATGGACCATATTATTCCGTGATAATATTAAGTAAATATCAGAAAAATTCATAAGTTCATATATGTAATCTCAACCATGTATTGGTACGGGAGGATTGTGATTGAGATGAATGAACTTGAATAGTTCGCAGTAAAATAAAGTCATGGAATCTTTAGATTAATTACTGCAAGTACGGTCCACTAGTATTATGAATACATGTGATCTAGATCCGGATTACTAGTGTAGTAGGACACTTTAGTAGATGTGCTTTATATATTAAAGAACATATAGAACTAGACAAGATATGTTTATTAATACTTAGTTAAATACCGTTTCGAAGTATTAATTAAATATATCAGATGATCATATATAAATAGACCTTAATCCTGAAGTTACTATGAACTCCTGTTTATGTTATATGAGTTATTTGATTCACTTGTTAGGGTTTGTCATAATGATCATGCTAGAAACTTTTGTTTTGGGAACTCAATAATGTAAATAGCTGGGGACATAGTATATAGATAAGGAATCCATACCTTATCGTAAGAGATTGAATAATGGTTCTCTTAATGGTTGACTTTTGGGACTGAAAGGTTATTGAGCTCAAATTCATAATTTGGTTATGAATTAACCTTCACTAGTAAAGTCGATGGTACTTAAAGAAACAAGATATAATTAAAAAGGTAAAACGGCAATTTTATTCCCGGTTAATTATGAACCATTATTAGAGGGTTAATTTGTATGTAATGCTTATATCAATGGACGCTTTATTGTTATAAAGTACTCAATAAATGAAATGTCTATAATTACAAGAGTGCGGTCTCATATTTATAGTGGAGTAATCATAAGATTAATAAATTAAGATTATTTAATTAAAGAGTTTAATTAATAATCACAAATTTATTGGAGCTTGGAATTATAGGTCCATAGGTTCCCATAGCGGCTCTATCAACACTATTCAAGGCAAGAGTTGATATAAAGGGTAAAATGGTAAAAATATATATTTAAGAATAATTTTGTTCTTCGGGCGAAATATGCAATTATGCTATAATAGTGATTAATTAATTAATCACAAATTAGTTGTAATTATCAAACTTAATTAATAATTAATTATTGTATAATTTTCAAAATTAGATAAATAATTAATTTATTATAATTTTTAAAATTATAATAAAATAAATATTAAAATTTTGAAATTAATATTTAATTAAAATTGCTTTTAATTAGTTAGTAGAATTAGTTAAATACCTTTATTTGAGTGAGAGATAATAATTTGACAAGTTCAAATTGGATTTTGTTGACCCAGAATTTGGTCAACTGACACGGAGTCAGAATATGCTTGATATGAATGAATGTGTTGAGAAGAACGTAATGACAAAAAAGTAATAAGAACACGATATTTTTATAGTGGTTCGGCCCCAGGATCTGGTAATAACCTACGTCCACTTAGACTGTTATTGATATAGGAATCAAATGAGTGATCAAAGAACAAGGGATCAATGAGTTTCACTAACCTGTGAAGAACAATACAATCTTCCAAGGAGAATTACTCTAATCTCAAATAATTCAAAAGCCAAAAGTCCCCTTCCTTGAGCTATCTTTTGCTATTTATAGGCTCAAGGGGGATTACAAAAGATTGTTACAGATACTCTCCCCTGAATAATCGAATATTCCGGAGATTGTGTGAGTTAAATTCGGGATTTACAAAGATCTTCACAGTAATGTTACTTTGTATGCGGAACCATCGACCAGGCTGGTCGCAGGTAAGACCGGGCGGCTTACTGCTTCTAGTGCATCCTCTGGTCGATACCCTAGCAGAGCTCTTCCAGGTGTCAGCCACGTGTCCAGGGATCACTTGCCACGTCATCAATGCTAATTTTTTGGATAACATTTGCCCCCCAAGTTTATTTATCACGAGTAATAAATAAACTTTTGAGCGAACGACTCTTCGGTAACCCCACCATACGTGTCAGAACCCTTCGTATGTTCTTGGAAAAAGTAACCTACTTCTGTCTAATCATGACTTTTCGGTTCCCCAGTAATGATTCGACGGCCATTCCGCTTCCCCATACTTCGAAAAAGAGAAACTGATGATTACACATTTTTAATGCCACAGACAAACTTATATAATACCTTCGAAATCTTCCTTTTCTCTTTACGCACGTCATTGTCTTCACAAGAAACCCTAAAAACCAGAGTTTTAACCTTCTCCGGAGACCGTTCTTCTGCATTTTCAAGATTCAGTCCGAGAGTTCCCTGACCTCCGAAGACCCTTTTTCCATCTCCACGATCATTTTCTTGGTAAGTTTTCGAATTCTTATGCTTCAAATTTTCATGATGCATGCTTCTGTATGTTGACTGTTTGAGTTCATCTGTTTCTGGTTTGAGACGCTTGTGAGTAGACTATTTTGTAGGAAAAAAAGGGTTATGAGTTAGTTTAATAGTCGGGATCATACTTTTAGGACGTAAAGTCGAAGTAAAAATTCGATCTTTAGGCTAGTTGGAAAATAGGTTTTTTCCCGCCCTAAGGGGAGTTGAAAAAGCTTTCTTGAAAAACTTTTTACTTTCACCCTTTGATCCGTCTTTCAAACTGTTCGTGCGGAAAATTTAGCTTTTTGTTAGAATGCTGATGTATAAAAGCTTGGCTTTTATACTTGACCAACGTTATTCTAGAAAGCCTTTAAAAATTCTTCATCCTCACCTCCCCATTTTTCTGTTTGCAGACATTGATGCCAGATTTGTGGGGAGGTGAACGGCCCATCGACGACGATCTTCTCGCCCAGCTGCTCGAAGGTGAAGAACAACCGACCGACCGAGTCCACGAGATTCCCTTCTCACGATCCTCCTTCAGACCTCGTCCTTCTCCTCCTCAAATGGCCCGTTCCAAATCTATAGGCAAGAAAAGACCTAAATCTGATAATAGCCCAAACCTTCCTGCCCAGCCTGATTCGCAGGCTAGGGTTCCCTCGACCAATGGTCAAGACGATCCTGTTCCTGACCCTAACATCCAAATTAGAGCCCACCCTCGCCATCAGAATCTGCCTGATGTCGAGTGGTATACCTCCCCGACTAGCGTAGTGACCCTTCGGATGGTTGCTAACTATTTCAGGAAGTATCCCCTCACAAGGGTTACTATCAAAATTCCTGCCACAGACCAAAGGGCTAACCTCCCCAGAGGTATATACAGCGCCTGGTCTCGGTATCACATAGACGCGGGGGCTTTCCTCCCTCTACATCCTTTTTATCAGGGGGTGGCGAATTATTTCGACGTCGCCCCCTTCCAAATTACTCCAAACGGATATAGAATGCTGGCCGCACTCTATATCTTGTACAAACTTAAAAAATGGCCAGAACCTACTCCCCACGAGGTCAATTATCTTTTCGACCTTAAATCCAACCCGCAACAATATGGAACGGGTTTCTTCCACTTCTGTCACCAGGAGACAAACCGGACATTCTTGAGTGACACTACGCATATATCGAACGTGGGGCAGTACAGTAAGGAGTATTTCCTTACACCGGACATAACCAGCAATAACTTGGCCTTCACTCGAGGAGGTAAGTGCCGTCTTTGACTGGTCGATACTTTTAATCAAAGAGTCTCCTTTCATTTTTCTCAAACTGTACTTTGTCTTTCAGGCCCATGGTTACGCCCGACCCCAACACCAGACATGGTGTTGAGGTCCAACACATTGGCCAGGATGACAGACGCAGCAAAAAGCGTCAAGTCCCTAGTTACCGATGAAAACTTGAGGCTGTCTGGCCTCCTGGCTCCTCGCCATGAAACAAGAGGGTCCGTGGTAGACGATGCCACTGCCGAGCGGGTTCCCGAGCAGCAACCTTTCGTGTCTCCTCCTCGAAGGAGGCCAACGGGGGTTACAATCAGGGAGCCCATGGGCAATCCTTCCGCAGAAAGGCCTTCTGCTCCCCAAGGCAAGGGGAAACAAAAGGCCAAAGAGCCAGTTGTGGATCTGGGGGAATCCTCTGATGAGAACAGTAAAATTATTTTGCTTTTAAATAGTTTTCCAATTCCCTGTCATTTGTTTGACGGGGAGGGCAACTTTACATATACTCCAAATCTAGGGCCAGACTTCTTCATGCCAGATAGTGAGTGTGTGACTAATAGGGTCAATAGTATAGCGACCAGTAGTTGTAGCTCGGGTACTAACTTTGTGACCTTCTTTTTCGTTTTGATAAAGAGTCTTCATCTGCTTTTATCTTTACCCTTTGCATGTTTTTACTTATGTGCAGATATGGCCACTCCCAACGTCTTCGACTTATACCAGGCTGAGGAGGAAGAGGAAGTTCCTCAGCTTCGGAGAAAGTCGTCACGGAGACATACTGGCGAGACGAGCTAGGGACCTGCAAAAAAGAGTCGAACAGAAGACCCTCCTAGGGGCGTGCCTACTGGGCAAACTTTTGCTCATCCTCCGGCCCCTGCTGAGAAGGAGACTCCCCCTGCTCCAATGAACCCTCCTCCAGCTGCGCCCAGAAGGGAACAAGACAAGCGGGAAGAAACTCTTGGGGCCAAACTCTCGAGTCGTGCCGTACGAGCAGCCAAAGACCGTATTGTGCACATTGGGAAAAATGACCGTGTCAAGGATGCAATGGTTGAGTCAGAGAGTATGACGGTCGACCTGATTCTGAACAGGACCCTGAACGAAATAACCAGCGTAAGTACTTCTTTATCTTTTTGGCTTTAGTCTTTTAGTCTTTACCGTAGGTTCTAACTTTTATCCTCTGTCCTCAGGCTTTGCTGTCTACCACCACTGCTCGCACCCGCACCCAAGTCACCATCGAACAGGCTAGGGCAAAGGCTATCGAGAGGCACCAGGTGAAGGCAGTTGAGGAACTTTCGGCTGCAGAGGCCAGGCACGCAAAGGAGTTGGAGGCGATGGCTCAGCAGAGGGATGCTGCGGTGACAAAGCTATCAGAGGCCGAAGCTACAAAGGCAGCTATAATAAAGCAGAGGCAGGATTATCAAGATGCCAGCCGAACCCATCTTCGCGAATTCAAGAGGTTGGAAGAGGTGCTTAAGTCCAAGGAGGAGGCCATCGCCACTCTTGAGGGCCAGGTGGAGCAGCTGAAGTTCGACAACTCCAAAAATATGGACAAGTATAAGAAGACGACGCTCCAGTGTTTTTACAACTTCTGGAAACACAATCAGAGTGCCGACTTCAGCTATCTTTCAGAGAATGTCCGGACTGCTGAGCTGGCTCGCTGTACTGCTCAACTGGCTGAAGAGGAGGCAAGAGAGAGGATCCCTACTTCCCCAAGCTTGGCTGGTGCTGAAGAAGAAGGGGTTGTTGAGGACGCGACCAATCAGAATGCTAATAAAGACCCTCCTACTCCCAGTGCCTCTTGAGCTTTTTTTTTTATTATTTTCTCTATCTTTTGATTACAGGAACCACGGGTCGTGATGTAAAGACAATATTTTTATTTTAAACTTTGCTGCACGGGCAGTAAACCTTTTCTTTTACTTGGACAGTTATATCCAAGCAGTGATGCTTGCGGTGTAAAAGATTTCATGATGCTATAACATTTTTATTTATTATAACATTTGTCCGTATGACCGAACTTAGCATAGTACTTTGGCATGATTTAACAAAATATAAATTTTGAAAAATACTCTAAGTTCCTTAGCATGCTTTCACTCATTTTGTTCATGTGTTTACATACCTCATGGTACGCTTTGCTATCGATGTGCCTTATATGCCCCCCAAGTGATCGAGGAGCTTTAGGTCCTTGGTCACTTGCCTTGACTATGACCTGTTCGAACATTTCTGCTCGGGTGAAAAAGCAATACTTGTAATACAGCAAAACAACACACGTAATGAACAAATACTTGTAAATATAAATTCACAAAGGTTGGCAAGAATGACTGGCTGCGCACAGTCCCTTATAATCTCGTATTAAAAATGGACTAAACATGTCTTTACGAGCGATTCTGAAATAGAATCTTACATATCCAAGTGATTAGCCATACATCGTGGCTAACCCTCTTTGCTAAACTTGTAAAAAGAAAAATTAATACAAGCCAGTCCTTTAAAAATGACTGTTCACTGATAATACTTGCGCAGGTGTTCTCCATTCCAATAACGTGGAACGAGATCTCCGTTTAAGCGTGCAAGTTTGTAGGTGCCCGGATGAAGGACTTCTTCAATCTGGTAAGGTCCTTCCCAATTAGGTCCGAGCACTCCAGCAGTAGGGTCGCGGGTATTTAAGAAAACTCGTCGTAGCACCAAGTCTCCGACGTTGAATTTTCTTTCTTTAACTTTGGAGTTAAAGTACCGGGCGACTTTTTGTTGGTATGCAGCAAATCGGAGTTAGGCCTTCTCCTGTATCTCGTCAATCGAGTCTAGGGATTCCATCATCAGTTGGCTGTTCTGGTCCTGGTCCTATGTTAAGCGTCGATGTGAGGGGGGATCTAATTCGACAGGCAACATTGCCTCATATCCATAGGCTAAGGAAAATGGGGTATGTCCTGTCGCTGTTCGGTGAGACGTTCTATACGACCAGAGGACTTCAGGCAGTTGCTCTGGCCACACTCCCTTAGCTTCTTCAAGCCTCTTCTTCAGGGTGTCTTTAAGAGTTTTATTCACGGCTTCGACCTGCCCATTCGCCTGGGGGTGTGCAACTGAAGAAAAGCTTTTAATGACTCCATGTCTTTCGCAGAAATCGGTGAATAAATCGCTGTCAAATTGGGTTCCGTTGTCTGAAACTATCTTTCTAGGCAAGCCATATCGACAGACAATGTTCTTGATAACAAAGTCAAGAACTTTCTTGGTCGTGATGGTAGCGAGCGGTTCAGCTTCGGCCCATTTGGTGAAGTAATCGACTGCTACGACTGCGTACTTTACTCCGCCCTTCCCTGTAGGTAGGGATCCAATCAAATCTATCCCTCATACTGCAAAAGGCCACAGACTTTGCATCTATTTTAATTCGTTTGGAGCCGCTCGTGGAATCTTGGAGAATCTTTGACATTTATCGCATCTTCGTACAAACTCCATCGAATCCTCGTTCATAGTTGGCCAGAAGTAGCCTTGCCTTAGAATCTTCTTTGCCAAACTCTGCCCCCCAGCATGATCCCCACAGAAGCCTTCATGCACCTCTTTCATGAGTTCCTTAGCTTTTTCTGGTGTAACGCATCTGAGTAGCGGCAAGGAATATCCTCTTCGGTACATAACTCCACCGACCAGTATGTACCTAGCAGCTCACCTTTGTAGGGTTCTGGCTTTGTTTCTATCCGCTGGTAGCGTACCGTTTATCAGATACTCCAAATAAGGTGCCATCCATGTATCCTCCATTCGAATCTCCATACTGGATTCGACCGCTTGTATGCTTGGCTTACTCAGTCTTTCTACCGGCACAATGTTCAAAGTGTCAGCATCCTTCGCGCTCGCGAGTTTGGCTAAGGCATCTGCGTTTGAATTCTGATCCCGCGGAATTTGCTGAAGGGTGTACTCCATAAATTGGGCTAGCAAGTCTTTTGTTTTATTTAAGTAGGCCACCATTTTTAAGCCTCGTGCTTGATATTCTCCTAGAACTTGATTCACCACCAGCTATGAATCACTGTAGATATCAAGTGTCTTTATGCTCATATCTTTCGCCATTCTCAACCCAGCGAGGAGTGCTTCGTATTCCGCTTCATTATTTGACGCGGTGAAGTCGAACCTGATGGCGCAGTGAAATCGATGCCCTTCCGGCGTTATCAATATCACTCCCGCTCCAGCATGGGATTCGTTGGATGACCCATCCGTGAATAACTTCCACGAAGGAGCTTTGTCTTGAGGCTCAGGCGCTTTAGGCTGTTCGCACTGTTCGCTGTCTGGGAGTTCGGTGAACTCTGCAATAAGGTCGGCCAAGACTTGTCCCTTGACTGCTGCTCGCAGTGAATAAGTTATGTCGAACTGCCCATTTTAATAATCGCCCAGCAGCCTCTGGCTTTTGGAGGACTTGCCGAAGGGGCTGGTCAGTTAGAACTGTAATAGGATGGGCTTGAAAGTAGGGGCGTAGCTTCCTAGAGGCCAGGATTAAGCAATATGCTAACCTCTCGATTGGTGGATATCTCAATTCTGCCCCGATCAGTCTCTTGCTAACATAGTAGACTGCTTTTTGTACACCTTCTTCCTCTCGCACTAGTACCACGCTAGCAGCAACTTCAGTAATCGCCAGGTAAATAAACAAAGTTTCTCCTTCGATTAGCTTTGATAAGATGGGAGGTTGTGCCATATGGGCTTTTAAGGCTTGGAACGCTTGTTCGCAGTCTATTGTCCATTCAAACTTCTTATTTCCCCTAAGTAGATTGAAAAAAGGGACACACTTGTCTGTTGATTTCGAAATAAATCTACTTAGGGCTGCGATTCTCCCGGTTAAAATTTTTACATCTTTGATCCTTTCTAGCGACTTCATGTCGATCAGGGCTTTTATCTTGTCGGGGTTGGCCTCGATTCCTCTTGAATTTACAATAAACCCCAAAAACTTCCCTGATCCAACTCCGAAGGAACATTTGAGGGAATTTAACTTCATTTGGTATTTGTTCAATACATCAAAGCACTTTTGTAAATCCCTCACATGTCCTTCTGCCTTCTTAGACTTTACCAGCATGTCGTCTACGTATACCTCCATGTTTACTCCGATCAGCTCCTTAAACATGTGGTTGACTAGTCGTTGGTAAGTCGCACCTGCGTTTTTCAGTCCGAAGGGCATTACTTTGTAACAGTATAAGCCCGTATCGGTCCGAAAGCTGGTGTGATCCTCGTCGGGGGATGCATGCTAATCTGGTTGTAGCCTGAATATGCATCCATGAACGAGAGGATCTCGTGCCCTGCAGTTGCATCGACCAGCTGGTCGATTCTTGGGAGCGGGAAACAGTCTTTTGGGCAGGCTTTATTGAGGTCTGTAAAATCCACGCAGGTCCGCCACTTGCCGTTAGGCTTGGGAACCAGCACTGGATTTGAGACCCACGATGGATAAAATGCCACCCTGATGAACCCATTCTCCTTTAGTCTTTCGACTTCTTCTTTTAAGGCTCTCGATTTGTCTTTATCGAGCAGCCTTCTCTTTTGTTGCACGGGTGGAAAGGTCTTGTCTATATTCAGGACATGGCTGATAACTGCGGGATCTATCCCAGCCATGTCTTTATGCGACCGGGCGAAAACCTCCTGGTTCTTTTGCAAAAATTCCACCAGTGCGTGCTTCGTGGTAGGCTCTAAGTTTTTCCCAACCTTTACGACTCTGGTCGGGTCTTCTTTGTCGATTTGGACCTCCTTCAAGTCCTCGACGGGTCAAACGTTTTCTTCAAAATCCCCAAAGCGAGGATCTAAGTCTCTATCCTCACTTTGGGCAACACCCTATTTGGTGACTTCATCACTGGATTGGGCTTGTGTATCAACTGCCATTTGCAGCCTATCTGAGGTAGTGCTCTTTGACGTTCCATTCTTCGCCTTTGTGATTGAGGCGTTGTAGCACTCCCTGACTTCCCTCCGGTTTCCCAACACGCGTCCTACCCCCATGTCTGTTGGGAACTTCATGGCCAAGTGCCACATAGAGATGACGGCCCGTAGATCAACCAATATAGGCCTTCCAATAACGGCATTGTACGCCGAGGGACAATCAACCATTACAAAAGTGGCGAGTAATGTCCTTGTTGCAGGCGCTGTACCCATCGTTACTGGCAGTTTGATCAATCCGGCGGGGGCGAGTCCTTCTCCAGAGAAGCCGTATATCGTTTGGTTGCAGGGCTCCAAGTCCTTAACGGACAATTTCATGCGTTCCAGTGTTGATTTATACAGGATATTTACTGAACTTCCTGTATCGACCAGTACTCTCTTCACCATCATGTTGGCCATCTGGATGTCCACGACCAGCGGATCAGAATGTGGGAACCGGACGTGTTGGGCATTGCCATCAGAAAAGGTTATCTCACCTTCCTCTGACCGAGCCTTTTTCGGTGCACGGTCCTCCACAGTCATCATCTCGATGTCCTAGTCGTGGCGCAGAGTCCGAGCGTATCGTTCCCTAGCCTTTCTGCTATTTCCCGTGAGGTGCGGGCCTCCATAGATGGTCAAGAGTGTGCCAGTCACGGGGGCAGGCTGTAAGGGTGGTGCGCGGGCGCCTGCTCGTTGCTACCTGGAGCTTCTCGTTGGGAATTTCCCGAGGCCCGTATGTATCTTCTCAAGTGTCCTTGTCTAATAAGGAACTCGATTTCGTCTTTTAACTGGTTGCATTCATTGGTGTCATGTCCGTAGTTGTTATGATAACGACAGAACTTGGTAGTGTCTCTTTTCGAAATATCCTTTCGAATGGGGCCAGGTTTTTTATAAGGCACACTGGAACTTGTGGCCTGATAAACCTCTCCCCCAGACTCAACGAGGGCAGTGTAGTTAGTGAACCGAGGTTCATAACGATTACCCTTGGCTCGTTTATTGTCGGAGGTGGAAGGCTCGTTATACGGCCGTTTTCCACCATTCTTGCCATTGCCGTTGCTATTGTCTTTGCCGTTGCCATTAGGTTTGGAACCATTGGTGGCTTTGGCTGGTTCGGAAGCCTTCTTATCTTTGTTTGAGGGCTTTCCATCGTCAGCAATGGCTTCTTCGAGCTTGATGTAGCGATCAGCCCGGTCCAAAAATTCTTGGGTAGTTCTCACTCCCTCCTTTCAGAGACTTTTCCAGAGGGGAGAACGACATTTAACCCCTGCGGTTATGGCCATCATTTTGCCCTCGTCCCCCACCGTTTTCGCTCCAGCTGCTGCTCGCATAAAGCGCTGGATGTAGTCCTTCACTGATTCTCCATCCTGCTGGCAAATTTCAACCAGCTGGTTTGCTTCGGTCAGATGCACACGACCTGCATAGAACTGTCCGTAAAACTCCTTTACGAACATTTCCCAAGAAACTATGCTTGCGGGAGGGAACTTAAAAAACCATTCCTGCGCGGCTTCAGAAAGTGTTGCAGGGAAGATCCTGCACCGAGCGTCTTCAGAAACTTTCTGAATGTCCATTTGTATTTCAAACTTATTGACATGAGACACTGGGTCTCCATACCCGTCAAAGTTTGGAAGCGTAGGCATTTTGAACTTGCTTGGAGTTTCGACATTAGCTATCCTCTGTACGAAAGGAGTTCCTTTCCTCCTATCGTGGTCGATATAAGACGTCCTTCCCCCGACCAGCTGTTGCACTGCTTGGTTGAGGGCGTCTATCTGAGCCTGTACAGCGGTAGGAATCGTTGTGGCCTCTGTTGCTGGGGGGACGTTCTCGCCATGCCGCTCGCGGCGATCGTTGAGTACGTCACGGAAATCTTCGTCTCTTCTCCGCTGCTCGCTACCCTCGAGCCGGTTGAAGACATTATTTTGCCTGGGCTGCCCCCCAGCATCCCGTCTATCGGGTTGGTCATCTTGAGGTACCTGGCTCCTGCCTTTACCTCTTTCTTCATTCCTTCGGCCAGCGTTTCCCTTGCCTGAGTCGGCCTCATTATACCCATGGCCATCTCTAAACCTTGATTGGCTATGGTGGGACTGACTGTTCCCCCGATTTCCGTCCCTAGCTGAAACGTTTCGAACGTTAGAGGGTGGCCTGTGCTGGTCGTGGTGTCCTCGTGCATTATCATGCCGCAGGGGACCCCGGACCGCAGAGCCTAACTCCGAGTCCCTCCTGTTACCAGGGGGGTATTGACCTCTATTCGGTAGGTTTGGCTCATTGCCCCTACGGCGTCTAGGACTACGAGGCTGATGCTCAACCCTATTCTGCCTCTGTTGCGGGGGATTGCCGCGACCAGCTTGGGATGGTGGATGCGCCTCAGGGTCCAGCGGGACATCGTCATGGGGCGCTTGAGGCTGCTCGGGCCTTTGTGGACTCGAAGGCTAGATTAGTGGGCTTGGATTAGGACCCCTCTGGGGTGGCCCATTGACAGGTTGGTCAGGCTGCGAAACAGGTGCGACCTGATTCCTTGCCAGCTGGAAGGCCGCCTCGAGGGCTGCCATGGCTTCGCTCTGGCGGCGGTCCATCTCCGCCTGCCTTTCGCTTAATTCTGCGTGCTGCCGTTCAATCTCCTGCTGCTGCCGCGCCACAACTTCGGCAGCAGTCTCTTGACTGGATTTCAGACTAGCCAGCTCCTCCTGCAACGCCCCCAGGGTACTCTTCACCGTTGCATCATCCATTTCTTCCTCCTCAAAGTCCAGATGTGGCTCATCCTCCGCCACGCTTGCAGGGGGAGGAGGAGGTGGATTTGATGGCGCAACATCGGCCGCCTGTCCAGCTTTCCTTCCAGTTTTCGCCATTAGTTTTCTCAGCAATGATAAATCAAGCTCTCAATGAAAGCACCAGAATGTTGACCCAGAATTTGGTCAACTGACACGGAGTCAGAATATGCTTGATATGAATGAATGTGTTGAGAAGAACGTAATGACAAAAAAGTAATAAGAACACGATATTTTTATAGTGGTTCGGCCCCAGGATCTGGTAATAACCTATGTCCACTTAGACTGTTATTGATATAGGAATCAAATGAGTGATCAAAGAACAAGGGCTCAATGAGTTTCACTAACCTCTGAAGAACAATACAATCTTCCAAGGAGAATTACTCTAATCTCAAATAATTCAAAAGCCAAAAGTCCCCTTCCTTGAGCTATCTTTTACTATTTATAGGCTCAAGGGGGATTACAAAAGATTGTTACAGATACTCTCCCCTGAATAATCGGATATTCCGGAGATTGTGTGAGTTAAATTCGGGATTTACAAAGATCTTCACAGTAATGTTACTTTGTATGCGGAACCATCGACCAGGCTGGTCGCAGGTAAGACCGGGCGGCTTACTGCTTCTAGTGCATCCTCTGGTCGATACCCTAGCAGAGCTCTTCCAGGTGTCAGCCACGTGTCCAGGGATCACTTGCCACATCATCAATGCTAATTTTTTGGATAACAGATTTGAATTTAAAAAGATTAATATTTATTCAAATAATTAATTATATGTGATAATTAGTTAAAAAGATAATAGATTCAAATTTGAATTAATTATCAAGTTGTTGGATTTTATCTGATAATGTAGTTTGAATAAATAATTAAATACTTATGGAAAAATCACATTCCCCTATTTGATAGAGTGCTGCACGACACACACAATCCCTGGACTGTGTGTGGCGTGCAGCTATAGAAATCAGGGAATGGATTTTTCACTTTTGTTTATTTAATCAATTAATTAATGAAAAATTCAAAAAGATAGTTTTGATGTTTTTATTAATAAGATAATTAATTAATTAAAAGATAAATTGTAATTGGTTACATATTTATTTTTTAAATTTAAATATTTTTTATATAAGTTAGACTTATCAGAAAATAAAAAATATACTCAATACTCAATTATTCGCTTTAAGAAAAGAATGATACTTTCTATCTCTCCCTGAAAAGATACAAAACCAATCTCAGGCCTATTCTCACTACTACAAATATAGGGTTTCTCTGCGTTTTTTTTTCAATCTAAAATAAAAAGCGCAGAGAAAAGGATTGAAGGACATTTAGGAACTTTGTTACTGCGGTTTTTTTTAAAAACGCAATGTAAAGTAGGAAAAGTGGGAAGTGAAAACTTTTTCTCTGCGGTTTTCTTAAGAAAACCGCGGAGAAAAGGTTCCAGACCTATATATAAACTCATTCTTCCCCACAAGGTTCGTAAACCTACTTCATTTCGCGAAAAACTTCTTCAACAGCGGCGGTATGTCTTGCAACCTTAATCTTACTATTTTTTTTTCATCATTTTTAGCTAAATCTTAGTTAAAAACTGAAGTAGATGCTTGATATTTGTCTATTTTCAGGTTTTTGGTAGTAAAAATGGTTAGGATTTGGTCGAAAAATTGTCTATTTTCATTGTATTTTTGGGCATACATTGTGTTCTTCAGCTTCAAAATAGGTAATGATCTATATATATTTATTTGTATAGTTTTTTTTTCATCATTATTTTTAGAGTTTATTTTGTGTGAAATAGACAAATAGAAATCAAAATTTTGAAAGGTTTTTCATAAATCATTAATTTGGTTGCTGAATTTTTTTTCTTCAGATTTTTCGGTGACAAAACCTGAAAATTTTGTTTTTTTTTCCTTCAGGTTTTCTTTGTATGCAGATAGATAGATCTCGAAAAAATACTAAAGTTAAAAAAAAAAACACCAAAAACGGACAACTGAGCACAAAGTTATGTTTCGTCAAAGTTTTGAAAAATTACAATACTTTTCTCTGCGGTTTTTTCAATAAAACCGCGGAGAAAAGTCTTTCTTTCTCAGCGGTTGTTTTAAAAAAACCGCGGAGAAAAGTACATCTTTCTCTGCGGTTGACTTATTACAACCGCAGAGAAAGATGTTCTTTCTCCGCGGTTGGCATACCACTTTTCTCTGCAGTCGAATACACTACGTTTTTTAGTACTTTCGAAAACTGCAGTATTAAGTAAAAAAACCGCAGAGAAAAGCCTTTTTTGTAGTAGTGTCTCTTGATCTCATGTGTTGAGTACATCAAGTTGAATCATAAATATACCATCCTTTATTCTCTAAATGCCCACACACTCCCTGAGGTGTAGAGAACGCTGTGGAAGATATTGGTGCGAGTACCTGGGAGCAGCTTGGATAGGAAGATCGTTTATTTTACGAAAAGATAGCGATGACACTTGATAGGCATCAAGATGTATGCTCTTTATTATTTTCTTGTTTATGATTAATGTATGTATATTAATGGATCCACATATTTAAAAGTAGTTTAAATATGTTACAAATTTTTTGTTGTACACTGGGCCAACCCATCACACAATTCTGTTGCGTATTAGGAAACTCGTTCCTAACAACAGGTTCATCTGATTGTGGATTTGAGATACTCACTATAATAATAAAAGTATAAATGGACATAGGTTATTACCAATATCTAGGACTAAATCACTATAAACTCATGATGTTGTTTTTCTATTTTAGTTCAACTCTTTAATTTTATATCATTTATTTGAATCCGTATCGTTGACCAAATCATTGGTCAACAACTATATTATAAAAGAATGACGTAGATATGTTAAAAGAAAAATTAAATCAAAACATTGTTTATGTTTTTTTTTTTAAAAATAATACGATAACATTTTAGATCACAAACTACCATATTTAAGGTACAAAACATTCATGATATTATTCAAATTTTGTCTATTCTTGATAGAAGATAAATATTATTATAATTTCTTATGTAGTTACACAATCATACTATTTGTACACACATGACACCTATTTTTAATGTATTTATAATATTTGTTGTTATCTAATATGAATATATATATTCATATAAGTTAGATTGAGTAATAAAAAAATAACATGTTTTCTTTTTAAATATAAATGATAAATTTTTAATAAAAATTAAGGTTATGTATTATATATTATTATAATAATAATGATATTTTATAATATTTAAATTTATATTAATATAATTATTAAATATATTGTCTTGCATTAAATATTATTATAAAAATGATATGTTATAATATTTAAATTTATATTAATATAATTACTAAATATTTATTTTTAATTAGTTTTATAAGTATAAAACATTAGAGTTAGACAAAAAAATCGTTAAATAAATTATGTAAGAAATTATAACACAGTTTATAGTGCCGAAATTAGAGTTCAAATAGTATATTTTTCAATCATATAAAAAAAAAATTAAGCACGTGTACAACTGACTATTTGAACTCTGATTTCAGCACCGTAAATTATTCAGAATTTTTCAAAAATTGACGAAAAATCTGTTATATCTATAATTTATATCATCATGCAAAAAATATTAAATTATAATTTCTCTAAGTGCCGAAAATAAAAAACAACACTATCTCAATAGAGGCAAAAGTGATCACCGTAACTAACAAAATTCCTAAAAATATATAACTATTAAAATTCCAAAACTTAACTCTCCAGATTCCTAAAACTTAAAAGGTACAAAATTCTAAAACTTCGTACAATTTCCCGTTTTAAAACGAATAATTAGCGGACACAACCAAGTTGGGCTGATGTAGAGCCAATTAGGATAGCGCTATTGGGCCTCAAAATTGTACTAAGCCCATTTCAAGAAAGCTGTTCATGTGATAAATTAATTAATAATTATTCTAAAATGAATTCAAAATTCAAATTCGCGCTCCAACGGTCATATTTGCTAGGGTTTCTGAAACGTTTCTCCTCTTCATCCCCAACCCCAGCTCAGTGAACAAACCCCATCACACACATATATCATATGTTTTATATGTATATATACCCAATCCCAATCCTCCATTTCTACTCAATCGCTCTCTAGCTCACACATCTCTATCTCTGCAAATCTTTCTCAGATCATAATATCAAAACAGCTTGTTTTGAATAATCGCCATGGATTTCCACAGCCTCAACAGGAAGGAGCTCCAAGCTCTCTGCAAGAAAAACAAAATCCCCGCAAATCAAACCAACCTCGCCATGGCCGATGCTCTCCAAGCTCTTCCATTGGTAAGTTATTGAAATTTCTTTCATATCGATCAATCGTTTTTATGGTTCGGATTTAGGTTTTAGTATCATCGATAGCTGATTTTTTTTCTTCTTGGTTTAAATTTTCAAATAAATGAATCTTATCTGAGTTGTTGAAATTGAATTTCATAGGTTGAAGGACTTGAGGAGTTCTTGAATCAGCCCAAATCCGATGATGCCCAATTAGATGACGAGTCTGTGCTTGGGTCGCCCGATCCGCGGACTTCTTGCAGAACCTCTACAAGAAGGAAACCAGTGATGGTTGAACCCAAAAGTCTGCAACCAATGACTCGCACTCAGCGAGGAACGGCGGCTAGGGGAGGAGTGGCGGAAGAACCGGAAAGGAATGATGTTCCTATTACTACTCCTGCAGCTAGGAGCACTCGTAGAAGGGCTCCATCTTCCTCCGTTAAGGATGAGATTTCAGTGCAGACAGCAGCCTATAGCACTAGGCGCTCAGTGAGAGTTTTGGAGAAAACGATGCAAAATTTGAGTATTGCATCTAATCGAAAGGCCAAAGAGGACAAAGTTTTTTCTGAAGAAATGACTGAGGCTGCAGAAGAAATGGATGCTGAAATCGAGATGGGTATGTTTATGTCTTGTTATTGCTTGTTTTTAATCTTTAATATCTTTTTTCTGTAATGAATTATATCTCTTACATTTTTTATAATCTTATCAGAAGTTTCAGAAAAAACCCAAGATTTGAATGTGTCAACTGAGCTCATGGAAGAAACCAACGAGGATAGCTTGGTTGAGACAAAAGCTGTGGCTTTGGTCAAACAATCTGATGAGACTATGGATGTTGAAGATGAAACTAAAGACAAAAAGGGTAAGATTATGCAATGAAGATAGTCTTTTTGTTTTAGCTTCTTGTAATAATGTTTATCTGTCTGTTCCTAGGTTTGAGCTCTATGAATTTGACACTAATTGTTTTTTTTTACAGAAGTCATTGATGTCCTCCTTGCCAATGATTCATTTGAAGCTGAAGATTCTCATGAGGATTCATTTGAAGCTAATGATGCCCCCCTTGCTGAGGACTCATTTGAAGCTCAAGATTCTCCTGAGGACAATGCCAATCAAGATTCTGTTGAAGCTAATGATGTCCCCCTTGCCGAGGACTCATCTGAAGCTCAAGATTCTTTACACAAGGAATCAAATGCCAATAATGATTTGGCATCTGATTCTTTAGATGCTGAAATTTCTGAAGTGGAGCCCCACACTGCACTGACTCTGAGCCTTGCTGCTGGTCATTCTGCTATCCCTGCCAGCAATGGATCTGAGATGCATAAAGGGGATGATTTTGATGGAAAGTTCGATTTCGAATTAGACTCAGAATCAGATTCTAAAGAAGCATCTAGGGATGTTGAATCAGAGGATGAAGAAAACTTTAGGGATGTTGAATCAGAGGATGAAGAAAACTTTAGTGATGACAGCACAGAAGAAGAAGAATCTGATGATGAAATCACTGATGCTCAATTATCAGAAGAAGAAACAGATTCAAAAGTTTCATTGACAATTCCATCATCTATGGTCTCTGCTACCAAAATGTCAGGACAGTTTCCTCGTCCAACAATTTCAACCACACCAAGAAAATCATCTAGCAAGAAACAAACAGTGATCCAGTTGATACTCGATGAGAATATTGAAGAAGACAGTAGCAGGGTATGTGAGAATGAGGTCAAGACAAATGAGAATGCCACTAATGATCAGAAAAAGATGGTGTATGAAGGAAAGAGTCTAAGGCAGCTACAGAAAATTCTGAGAGATAAACTGAAGAACCAAAACAATAAGGTATGAAGGCTTTGTACTCTTTGTTGTTGTAATTGTTATGTTCGACTATTGGTGTTATTTACTCTAGTTTTTGTGTGCAGCAGCAAGTAGAGAATACAACAAGAGTAGCTTTGCAGGCATTGCCAGAGAATCATATGCCTGTGGATGAAGCTCAGAAGGGATTTTGAGGAGAGAATCATATGGATTTGGGGGGAATTCGGATGGTTTAACCATGGTTTGCCTCCTTGCTGGGTTTTTGCTTGTGATTTTATTTTTAGTTTGGTGAAGTAACCAAGACCAACTTTCGAGGGATATATCTCAATGTCAACCTCTCTTACTATATTGTAACAAGTAAGTGATAAGCTTCAAATGTAATAAGTAACTGATAAGCTTCAAATGTGTTTGCTTGTCATGGATATTACAAATTCTTTTTGACATTTCAATTTGGATTATTACATACACATTTCAACTGAGCTTGTCTTCTGGTTTTAGTTTAATATACACTTAAATTTTCTCTTCTCTTGGTTATTAAAAAGGTAAATCACATCACTATTATGTTATGTAAATTTTCTCTTCTCTTGGTTATTATGTTATGTAACATAATAGTGATGTGATTTACTCGTACCAACAGAAAAATTTAAAAACCAAGGTACCTGAATTATTTTCTAGCTCCCTTTTTTTTTCTGTAATTAATTGAATACAACATTAATAAACTTCATAAAATTGTTAGAAAGCAGATAGAGGAAAAAAATTTAAATGACTTGTAAGAATTTGTTTGAAGATAAAATTGGTCTTCTTATATTCATTTATAAATTTCATACTGTCCAAAATTCAGACAAAAGATGTTCCCAAAAAAATGATAATATTGATTAAGAGAAAAAAAAATCTCAAAACAAGTGGATTTTGTTGGTATATAAGAAGAATTTTCGGTGATGTGTACAAATTTTTTTTAACATGTAAAATATAAGAAGAATTTTCGGTGGAGTGTATTTTTTTTATTTATGTACACAATAGTTTCGAAACCTTATACTTATCCTTAAAAAGAAGAAGAATCTAACCAAACCTTATACTAGTCCTAAACCCCTGTTCAAGAAGATGGCTGTAGTGAGGCAGTATCAGGAAATTCACAGCCGCCATGAGCCACCACATGTGATGAATTGAATCGAAGTAGTTAAGGGTCTAACGGTTTTTCATTCTACATTAGTTGGCTTCAAAAAAGTGTCATCTCACCTACCTAATTTTTCTATAAAATAAAATGCTGGGGCTGATTGTAAAATTTGTACATATTAAAGTTACAAACCCCACACAAATGTTTGATTGAACATTTATTAGTTACAAGTAATTCATTTTACATTATATTCATAGATACTGTACTTTCTTAGAATGTAGTGGAAAGTACTTTGTTAGAATGTAGTGGAAAGTAGTTTAGAAAGTAGGAAATTGTGCATGGTAAGAAGTATGAGGTTCCATCTCAAAACCAATTTTGGTGATGAGTGGAGTAACTCATATTCTTATAAATTATTGAATATACCCACACACTTTCCATGTGTGATATTTTCTCTAACATCCCCTCTCAAGATGGTGGCTATTTTTGCTCATCAATCTTGGAAGACTCGATCGCAAGTGGCTCGTTGGCTCTTTTGGCTCACTATCCCCGAATCACAAATGGCTATTTTGGCTCTCTTTTTTTGGACCGGTTTTGGATTTAGATCGAATATATACTTGTTAGAGTTTTCTTTGGCTCTGATACCATGTTAAAATGTAGTGGAAAATAGTTTAGAAAGTAGGAAATGGTACATGGTAAGAAGTATGATGTTCCATCTCAAAACCAATTGGTGATGAGTGGAGTAACTCATATTCTTATAAATTGTTGAATATACTCACACACTTTCCATGTGTGATATTTTCTCTAACACTTAATAATCAGATTTTTTTTTTTACAATTTAGGGACTTGGGTTATTTTTTTTGGATTATACACTTTAATCAAATAAATAATTCAATAGATTATATTTTATATTATTTGTAGATATGTTATGTATAAAAAAAGTAAGGCTAATTCTTTAGTATTTTATTCATTTATTTATTACTATTGATAGGTTGCTTACATTTTTGACGTAACTTTACACTATTCATGAGTTATGGTATTGATTTTTTTTTCCAATAATGTAAAATGACTAAAAGAAAAATGTTGTTCTAGGGTTTCAGAAGATCTTCTCTTTCCCGCTAGGCCAAGGTGGTTGTCGGCCTCATCCTTGGCCGAAGGGAGATGTGCAAATGACGTGGCCTTTGACACCAGCGGCTGGAGGAGCTTCTTGTGTGGGTTCTCTGAGTTGTTGTTGCTTCCTTGGCCTTTGTCGCGCGATTGGAGTAGTCGGGGAGCGCCAGAGTTGGGGGGAGACGGAGGGTAGAGGTGGGTCTGGGATGAGGCTCTTGGTGGAAGTTAGAGGTCCAATTCGACTTCTTGGGTGTGGTTCTACGGAGTGGCTGGTTCTGTGAGTGGTGGATGGGGTTTAGGCATGCCTCCGTCATGCTGGTTTGTGGGGGTGTCGATGCCAGTGGTGGGGTGAGTCTCTGACCTCTACCTTCGTGAGTAGTGGGCGTGGAATGGGTTCTCTTTGGCTCATGGTAGTTGTGGTCCTTTCGAATTCTTCTACAGGATTGGGTGGGGGTGGTGGTGATTCAAGACTTATGCTTTTGTGCTTCTCCATCAGCTTTGTGTTGTCTATGTTTTGTTCTGGTTTTTTATTTCTGTTTGATATGTTTTTTTCCTGTAATAATGGTGTCTAGCACCATGTCTTTTGGATTGTTGGCCTGTGCCTTTTGTTTGGTATGTTCCTAACTTTGCATCCACTTGTGAAGTGTCGTCAAGATGGATTAGAGCATCGTTGCTTATTTGTAAGATTTTCAAAAGGTGAGCTTCTGTTCTTTGTGGTTTGTGGCTAGGTTCATGATACTAATCTATTTTCTATGTCGTTCTTTGTCAGGGAGACTTTGTTCTTAGGTTGTGTTGATGCAACAATTTTTTCTTTCTAAATCGGGTGGTACTTGTTGTCAAACTCTAGTTCTCTGATCTCTTTCCGGCAATGAAGATGGCTCCGATGATTGTCGAACCGTCTGGGAGTACTTGCAAGAAAGACACTCCAATGCTTGAGTCAGATTCTCATGCTTTCTCTAAATGAGGTCATGATATTTATAGGGTCAAAAATGAATACTAAGAAGTTAGTCGGTTAAGTCTACTTCCTGATTGGTTGAAGGAATAACTGAATTTCCCGCCAAAACACTTTAAGATCTTTTAGGTATGCAGAGGACAAAGGCAAGGCCCGCCTCTAATCCGCGGCCTCTGATTCTAGCTCCTCTTCCTGGGCTAAAACACTTCGTTTCAACTTACCCGAAACAACAAAACATTTGGGCCGAATATTTTGAGCCCAACAGATGCCCCTCGGCCCGAGTTTTGAATGTGGTATGTTCGTCAGACCGTTCGAATCTTGGGCAGACTCTTCGTCTTCAAAATTTTCTCCCAACACCGTCGCTTCCCTTCAATCAAGGATCACTGCGTGCACACAATCATAGTGAATCCTGACAAATGTCATATCGAATTTATTGAGAACACAATTACCGAGCATTACACTTAATTGCGGTATTTCCTTTTTCATTTTGCTGTTCCAAATCATTGCATTCCATTCTCAAGTCAGCTACCTCTCATTTCGATTTCTTCAGAGAAAGACAGAGAAAAAACCCTAAGTTCATTCGCCCTTTCTATCCTGTAGATAATCAATCACTCGAATTTCTGCAACTATGGTTCCACGTTCGTCTCCCGAACCTGTAGACTGCGAAGGATACAAAGCTGCACTCGACCACATATGCAAGTTGTTTGATATCCCAGATAATGTCACACTCTGAATGCTCACGGATTTTGAATTAAAAGAATGGTGGTTTAAGGATGTGGTCAAGCTTGGTGAGATCGTCATGAGTCTGAGTCACATTGAGTGGCTTCGGTTTCCTCTTCCTGCTCTGCTGGTCCAAACAATTTCAAACTCCGGGGCTCACATTTCTCAGTTCCTTCCAAACGCCATTCAATCCATAGTTGGGGCCCAGATGATTGGAGCTCTTAGGAACATCGACATCCAATCGAATGACATTTACGCATGCTTTACCAAGTCGACCAGCAAGGCAATAGAGGGCAAGCCCTGGAAGGCCTTCTATCTTTCCCCTAAGAAAGACCGAACAATTTTCACTGATTTCGACAGTTCCCACAGGAATTTGGATAAGTACTTCTTCGCTGTCGGAGGTGCATGGTACCTCGAGTTTTCGCCCCAATAAACTTTCCCACTCGCTAGAGTTTTCATAAGAGGTGCGTCTCGTCTTTATTGCATTCTTCTTCTTTTTATGTGTATATTTTTTTTGTTTTACATGATTGACTATTCACGCGGTCCTCCGTGTTTCACTTTTGGCCTCAAGTCAGCATGAACCCTCAGAGGTAGAGCCTGTTGATAGAGAAGGGACTCCTCCACGAGTCTAAAGAGAATGCCATTAGCATCAGAGGGGTCATGAATCCCTACTGTATGCAAATTGTGACTCACCTCTGCTTCCAGGACCGAATTGATTTAGGGGCCATGCGAGTCAGAATGCAAAAGGGCAACATGTCCCTTGCCAAAGTTACGACTGTATGTACGAGGCAGTTGGGAGCGTTCTTAAAAAGATCTCTCCCTGCCTCCTCAACTCTGAAATTATCAAGGATTGAGTACGAAAGGGCATGCTCTAAAACATTTGCAGCATGCGCCAAGCGTCTGGGGGCTGCTGAGAGTAAAAAGAAAGATGGCTCTGAGCCACCCCACGTTGTAGAGACTTCCCCAGACAAATCTTCTTCGGCTCGCAGATCCTCTCGAATACACAGGCGATCCTCTATGCCCTCTGTTGCTCTGCAAATCCAACCTCTTCAACAGGTGCCTCTGTCAAAGGATGCCCTGGGGAAAAGGAAGTCTCGGGAAGAGTCCTCTGATGAGGATTCAGACGATGGGAAATTGATTTCGTCCAAGCTTCGTATTCCGAGGGAGTCTGATTTTGCTACTAGAGGCTCTTCTTTGACAATTCCTAAGCTTACGCCTGGGAAATTTCCACTTGGGCAGGCTCTGACTCTACTTAAAACGCCCCTGGGGTCCGCCCTCGCTACTCCTCAAGATAAGCCATCCCCTTCTTCCTCCGTACTAGGATCCTCTTTGGGAGAGGCTTTAAAAAATGACTTGCCCCCAGTGGCTCTGTCCTCTGCAACATTCAAGTCGCCAGAGATGATAGCTCTCACACGGGCGCTTGATGATACGCTAGTGGGGGCAAGATCTCCTAATGCCTTTCCTGGCTCTGTAGGGGTGGTGACTTCTGTTTCTGCCTCGACTGGAGGATCTGACACCTGCCCTACTATCAGGCATGGATCAGAGGGGAAACGTCCCGCCTCTGCCTCCCGTAAGAACCATTTTTTAGAGGATGCTTTCGGGGGTGACTCGAAAATCACAGGCAGCCATTCACATCCAATAGATGCGAGCCAAGAAATCACCTCGGAAACTGCTCTTGTTCCTCAGAGATCAGAAGCTACTAAGGCCACAGGAGGCCATAGCTCGGGTGCCGATGCTTGCCTCGCTTCTGCAGCGGTAGGGACATCCTCGGGGGAGGTCATTATCGTGTCCCCAGAGACGATGAACAATTTTGACTCACCCAACACCTTCCTAGAGCAGTTGACATCCTCTGCAATGCGGACGCTAGTGTTTTTTCCGAGTGAACTAGGTGAGGATGTTGGCGAAGGGTTGTTTGCTCGTCCTTCCATGCCACAGCTCCCCGAGATGGGAATAACTGCGTTGGCGTCTGATAGCCTCGTGGTGTCATCACTAGCAGGCGGGGAACCGGTTGCCCCCGTTGTTTCTGTTATTGCGTCAGCAGGGACAGAAGCAATTGGCAAAGCAGAGGGACTGCCAGAGTTTGTGTCGACTGCGTCAGTGGAGTTGATGGAAGAGATGTTGCGCATCAGTTGGTCGCATCTTCCTGCTGAAGCGGTTGGGTCGTTAAGTGGTCAGGATGATCTTCTGCAACAAGCATCTGATCATATATGGATGGTGAGTACCACTTGCTGGAATATTCGTGTGAATACCCTATATGTGTTATGATTTTGTTTATATATTGCGTGTGCATTGATGCTTGACAAATGTATTGAATTTTTGCAGAGCTATGTATGCGCATTTGCTGCTAGGAGAGAGTATGCAGCGGCTGTTCATAACAGCTCTAAGATGGTTGAACAGGCGGCCACGCTTGAGGAGGCACGTACAGGGAGAAGGGTGGCCGAAGCTAACCGCGACGTGCTTGCAGAGGCTGTAAAAAAGCTAGAAGCAGAGCTGGCAGAGGTGAAGGAGAAAGGGGCATCCACTGAAGCAAAGTTGGTAGGGTCTGTCGAAATAGAGATGGAGCGTGACAAGCTGAAGCCAGATTTAGTGACGATGACCAACAATTGGATGGAGAAGATCCAGTTCTGCGTGGAGCATGAGAAGCGGATGAAGGCGCTGAATAACATTATCAATGATTTGTAGGAAGATGTGGTGTCGTTGCAAACGGATAAGGAGTTGTGGGAGAAGGAGAGGAAGGAGTTGCAACGGAAGGTGGAGGGGTCAGAGATGAACGTTGCAAATGTACGGAAGTAGAAGCTGGAGGCAGAGCTTCTGTTAAATGCTAAGTTGAAGGAGAAAGAGGAGGTCATAGCCAAAAGCAAGCGACAGTTGAAAGAAATGACCGAGGTATGTGATGTAGAGACTGTCATGATGATGGTATAGTTGAAATTTGTGTTTTATGTATTAATTGCTCGACCAAGGTATGTGAAGTTGTATGTAACAAGTAACGTTATGTGTGTCTCAAACAAAAATGAGGATGAATGATGTAAATAACTGTAAAGTGATATTTAACAGAACGTGTTTTATAAATAAAACTGATCTTTCGATAAGTTATTGATTTACAAAACTTGTGTTCATTATTCTTCCGATCACTGAGAGAGTTGAGTGTGTTGTTCTTGTGTTCATTGAGAGAGTTGAGTGCGTTGTTCTCTCCTTAGAATTAACTCATCCCCTTGGGTGCGTGAAAGAGCAAGTTAGATGCTCTACCATTTCCGAGAGGAGGCGACGTGGCTGAGCTCGGACGCAGAACACAGCATGCAAGGCGGGGAGCTGAGGCAGAGCCGAGAGTGGTAGAGCCTGGGATCGGTCATCTTTCCATTGCACTCATACCTTGGCTTATTGGGTGCCTTTTTCTGAGATAGGCTCCCCGAAGGTGGGGGTGGGCCATCAAACCCAACAGAGGCAGCCAACGAGTAAGACGTGGGTATGAGTACGGGGAAAGTTCCTCCCATTCTTGGATTGCCAAACCAGTTACTTCGTAACTGAGGCAGAGCCGAAGTGGGGTGTCCGATGGTTCTGCTGTAGTAGTCAGGGGGGATTAGACCGCATGGGCGGGGCTCCCCTATTTGCTCGGCCTGATGGGGCTCCTCTGTTTGCTCAGCAAAGTAAGAGGACAAGGTAGATGGTAAATATTACCCTGACTGGATAGCCAAACTCGCATAGTCAGGTTAGATTAGACTACGAAATGGCTGGCCCTAGCTCCCTGTTGTTTTAGTCAGGTCAGATTAGAACACATTTGGTTGTGTAATGCGATCCCTGATGTGGAACACATTGTGCAGATGCCACGAGTGAAGTAGAATGACTCGTTTGTTTAAAGGTTGGCTAGGCGAAATCGTAAGCCTTTGCTCGTGAAAGAATTAGTAGAGTGATGGAGACATCATGCCTTTATGTGTGTTTCGTGTGCTTAATTGATCATCACAGGGCCATATTTATATTGGACGTGGTAGGTGGGGTGTAGTGCACGTGAATAACGTTTTAACCCATATGGGTAGGTAAGAATATATCAAAGTATGTATGTAATAGTAGCTTCTAGTGCAGAGCAAGTAGTGTGGCAGTGTTCACATGTGTGTACTGTTTATGGTGCGTCTGGAGAGATTCCTTATGCATATTTGCATCAGCAAATGTTGACTAAGTAAAGTGTTGTAGAGTGATGTAAAAAAAAGGAAAGTTGTTTTATTACTTTTGAACTTTGGAGTACATACAACTTTTAACAGTAGTAATGTTTTAAAGACATTGAGTTCCAAGTACGTGGTACATTTTTGCCACTACGTATGTTCTTGAGAGTGTAAGATCCTCACCCCAACGCTTCTGTGACTTCAAAAGGATCCTCCCAATTAGGCTCTAGCTTCTTTTGATTGCCAGTAACTTTACGTAGAACCCAATCTCTCTTCTTAAATGAGCGTGAGTGGACCCTCTTGTTGTAGTAGCGTTCTGCTGCCTTTTGGGATTTTTCGTGTCTAATATGTGCTATCATACGTAATTCGTCCAAGAGGTTGAGGTTGTGGGTCAGCTGCTCGTTTTTCGTGCTCAGATCAAAAGCGATTTCTATACAAAATGTTGGCAGGCTCACCTCTGTGGGGATAATGGCTTCTGTTCTGTATACCATAGCGTAAGGCGACTCGCCTGTGGAGGTCCTTTTTGTTGTCCTGTATGCCCATAGCACCTTTGGTAATTCGTCTACCCATGCGCCTTTTTTATCTTCCAGGTTCTTTTTAATGTTGGCGAAAATGACCTTGTTAGAAGCCTCTGCTTGGCCATTGCCTTGGGGATAGATAACAGAAGCGAAGCTTAACTTTATTTTGTATGTGTCACACAGTTCTTGTACTTTGGAATTTTGGAACGGGGTCCCGTTATCAACGACTATTTCCCATGGGATCCCAAACTGGCAGATGATATGCTTCCATATAAAACTCATGGTGTCTGTTTTGCTTACTGTAAAATAAGCCTTTGCTACAACCCATTTTGTGAAGTAATCAGTGGCTAACAGGGTGTATCGATTTCCTCCAGTAGCCCTAGGTAGTTCTCTGACTACATCCATACTCCACTTCGCAAATGGCCATGGGGCAATAGCAGAATGCAGGATTTGCGCTGGTTGGTGGATGGTAGGTGCAAATCGCTAGCATCTGTCTCATTTTTTCGCATAATCACGTGCCTCTGTCATCATGTATGCCCAGTAGTAGCCTGCTATTAGTGCTTTGTGTGCTAAGCTTCGTCCTCCCGCGTGGTTCTCACAGGCTCCTTCATGGATTTCTTCTAATAATTTTTTTGCTTTTGTGGGGCGCAAGCATTGTTGATTAGTGCTCAAAAATGCAAATTTATTGGTTTTAAAGTGTAAAATAAATTAAGTTTTAATTAATATTTTCATGAATTCATTGTAATATATTTTATAATTGAAAATATTAATTTTAAATTTAATTTGTGTTTAATTTTCAGGAAATGAATTGCGTTTGGACATCAATAAAAAAATAGAACAAAGAAATAGTTAAAACTGAAAAAGAAAATGAAGGAAATGACATTTTTGAAAGACTTTGGTCCAAACCGAAGCCCTAAGCCTAGGCCCAGCTCTTCCTTCCTCTCTCCCCAGCTGCCAGGTGGCGTGCTCTCCTCACGCCACGCGTCCCAGCAGCAACCCAGCCAGCCAACCTCCTCGCGCCACGTGTCCAGCACTGCCTCCTTCATCCATGCACCCAATGTACACACCGAAGCTTCTTTCCCAGCTCTTCCAGTGGCCCAAATGCATATGAAGGCCCAACCAATTTCAACCTTCCAGCAGCTCAAATGTCCCAACGTGACCAACCCAGCTCCTACTTTCAGCAACTCACGCCCAAGCCCAGTTCGGCCCAAAGAGCCCAGCTGCCCAACAGCTCAGCAACCTGCCTACGTGTCACATTTTCATTGGCTGGAAATGGCTCAAAACCCTCTTGTGTCACCAGCCACTTTCAACCCATGTTTTGTGGGTATTGGGCTTTGAAAAATTGCTATTGAGCTTTAAAGCTCATGTTTTTGTGGTATTTTAAAAAGGGGAAAAATGACCATACACCAAAATAGCTAGGTTAATATTAATAATAAGATTTGATTTTTCAAAATCATATTTTATTATTAATATTTCATATTTATTTTGTAAACCCCATTTTGTTGTTTTCCTTTTCTCCCTCTATAAATAGGGACTCATTCTTCACACTGTATGTAATTTGATAGTAAAGAAACTATAGCAAAATTTGTACTCACTTTCTTCTTAGATTTTTGTGAAAATCATGAGCATAATGGCCTAATCTTCCTAGAAAGGTTAGAGATGATTCCATATGCTAGTGATGTTATTTTGCTACTTTGATTTACTATGTTCTTAATGTAAAATTTTTGAGTTATTTATGTTCTTTCATCTCCATCTTTATTTTATTATCTTTTTTTACCTATGCTAATAGTATATAGGATTAGTCATGCTCTTTTTATGTACTTCTAATTAGTAAAAGTAATATTGATACCTAATTTTATGTCTAATCTTCTATTGCATTATTGCCTTTGGGTATTTTGTCATTTTTAGATTTTTCATAAGATTAACATTGTGCTTTTAAAGTAAAGAACTTTATAACTCAAATGAACTTTTGTTAGAAAAGAATATTGACTTTAATGTTAGATTTTCCAAGTAAATGTTGGGATGTGAACTATTTACTTGTGTATTTTTTTAAATCAAGTAACCAAGTAACTAAACAAGCATATGGATGATTCTTGAAACCTTTCATTTTCTCAAACTCTTGATTACATCTTACTTTATTTCACTTATCTCATTTTATCACTTTATCAAAAAGACAATACCAAAATCTCAAACCTATTTTCATTCCCATCTTTTTATTTATTTATTGTTACTAATTTTTGTGTTCTTTTCTACTAATCTTTTGAGTTTAGGTTACTTCCTTGTGGATCGACCGTCCAATTATACTACAACCACCGCTTAGTGGTTGTCACGATTTGGGCGTTAAACAAATTTTGGCGCCGTTGTCGGAGAGGTAATTTTCAAAGGTTTAGTGAAATTTTTACAAAAATATTAGTAACTTTATTTGTGTTTTTGTTGGAATAAATATTGTGTTAGTATAGTTTTTTTTATTTACTAATTTTTAATTAATTAGATTATTATTATAACAAAAATAAAAAGAAAGAAAAACTAAAAAAAATATCATACACAAAAAAAATTCTTTATTTATATATATATACATATCTATAAAATAAAAGTAAATAAAAAAAACCAAAAAAAATATATATATATATTCATTCTTATTTCTATCTTTATTTCTTCTTTTTTTTCCATTTCCCTCTCTTTTGGTTTAAAAAAAAACCATATATATATTTATATAATTATCTTTTTTTTTCTTTTTAGCTAATTCTTATTTCATTTTTCTTTCTTAATTTCTATTCTATTTTTTTAGTTTAATACATATTTGAAAAAAAAAAAAGATTAAGCTTGCTATTCTATCTTCACTTTAATTTTCTTTTCTTGATTTTATTCTTGTGTTGTTTATTTTGTTGCTTAGTTTAGGATTTTCCTTTTTCTTTGCCTTAGTTTTCCTTAGAAGTTAGGTTTTTTTTTAAAAAAAAAAAAAAAAAAAAACATAAAATTGCATAAAATTGTTCATAAAATTTCAATCATAAAATGCTTAGTATTGGGAACAATTGTGTAACATTACAAATGGTAGAAACCAATATTTTTCTGTCTAGAAAGATTGGTTGTTAAATAAGGTTTGTGATAGCGTTACCCTCCACACTTACCTGGGAACCTCGGGGAATTCTGTCTAGGCAAGTGTGGGTCTAAAGCGGTACCTTGGCAACCTTCCTAATCGACCTGTCAAAATAAGCAATTTCACTCTGTTTAAAGGTTGTTTGGTCGAAAAGGTTGACTTGTGATCCACCATACTTACTCAGTAACCTCGGGGAGTTCTAGTAAGGTGTTGGAGTTCACCCCAAAACCTCCAAATCTACCGGGGAACAAGTTTAACAAAAAAGTAAATAAATTAAAAAAAATAAAAAAAGCAAAGAAAATAAAAAAATAGTAAATCTAATTCCGAATTCCGAGAGTGGATGAATCATCACGAAACTTCTAGTGACACTTCTTCCAATTCATCCACCATTCCTTCCGGAACTCCTTCCACCAATCTTGCTTCTCCATAAACTTTCGCTGATAATAATCTATTCGCAATGGCTCGCAATGATGAATTCCAACCAAGAACTCTCAATGACTACCTCCATCCTACTCGCACTTCCACGCCTTCATGCATTATCTTCCCTCCTAATATGTCCGCATTAGATTTTAAACCTGGCATGATTCAATTCTTGCCCACGTTTCATGGAATGGAAAACAAAAGCCCATACGTGCATATCAGAGAATTTGGGGAAGTAGTAGCCACGTTCTATAACCGAGCCGAAAATGCCGATGTTGTGCGACTAAAGTTCTTCCCTTTCTCCTTGAAGGACAAAGCCAAAAGCTAGTTATACTCTTTGAGACCTAGGTCGATTGGAACATGGGAGGAGATGACCGAATCCTTCTTTCTGAAAAACTTCCCTAGCCATAAGACCAACAGCCTAAAACGACAGATTTCCACATTCTCCCAAAAGGACAATGAAATGTTCTATCAAGTCTGGAAAAGATTCAAAGATCTGTTAAATCAATGCCCGCACCATGGCTATGAGAACTGGCGTTTGGTCAGTTACTTCTATGAAGGCCTCACGAGTCGTGAGTGCCAGTTTGTAGAAATGCTATGCAATGGTGAATTCCTCGAAAAAGAGCCAGACGATGCTCTTGAATATCTCGAAGAAACCGCAAAAAAGTCTCACACCTGGACTGGTCCAAGTGCCACTGACAGCACCAACCGACACAAACCATCTGGGATCTATCAACTTCGAGAAGAGGATAGTGTTAAGGCCCAAATCGAAGCTTTGAAAAAGCAGTTTGAGGTCTTAATGACGAAAAATGGCCAAAATTCGCACATGATCGCTCAAGCGGAACCGCAAGAACCTTGCTTTGTTTGTCTAGGGACGGAGCACTTAGCTAAGGACTGCTTAGCTGTAACACCTTGGTTACCCCAGAACAGTTACGGTGAACAGTGAACCAGAAATTTGACTCGCTACCCGAGTCCTTTGGTTAAAAACGTGATCTAAGTGTTATTATCAGGTTAAGGTGAAAAACCAGTAAAAAGGAAAGGATGCATTTCCTTAAGTAGACAAACTGCTCATGAGCCTTTCAAAATATTTACAAGTAGTTTGTAATACAAAAGAGTCACTATTGTTTCAAATTTACAGTCCCCATCGGCCTAAGCGGCAAAAATAGGGTAAACCCCTAGTCCCTTTGAGAACTCCTTGACCGTGGTGGTCAAGCGGTTCAATATGTACACAACATCGCCCAAGCTCTCCACTCAGGGTTGGGTGAGCTTCTTTTTCCCTTTACCTGCACCACAAAGCACCCATGAGCCAAGGCCCAGCAAGAAAACGCAATAAGACATGATATAATATCAACAACGATCATAATAACCATTCAGGACTATCAGTCCAAACAAATAGGTGACAATAGCCAAAAGCCACGATAATGAGCATCGCTCCCTCTATCCATGTGACGATAGGGTCACCAGGGCTTAACGGATAAGTGATTCTTTCATATGTTTGATCAGGACAGGTGCATGGTGATTAGTCACCAACATAACCTTCCTCACGAATTTAGAGTCGAAGCTATGGACAACGTCCCTTAGCCACGTGACAAACGGTCACCAGGGTCATATACCTTGGCTATAGACATCTGGTCGTAGACCAGGCAAGCGCTTATAAGTTCTTCGACCTTAGGGTCGGTCCCGCATTAATGCCATAGAGCTATTCAACGCGTGATCATCGACTTTAGAGTCGGTCCCTGACTAGTCAGTGTCTCAAACAGGTAATCAGCGTTCACTAGCATTTAATATGCAATCCATGTCCACATATATCAACCAACATGCCTCAATATCAAACCATGCATGTCATATACCTGTACAGGGTGCAACTGTATTCATACACTGTTTTCTTACCTTAGGTTCGAGCGAGAAGTATGATAAGGACGACCCTTGAGAACGATCGATCTTTTAGTTCCTTAGCGGTTACCTAATCACAACCAATTATAAACTCCATTATTGAGAATCCATAATAATAGGGTCTTAACCTAAGCACCACCCTCGGGACCTCGAAACATGCCCACACGGTGAGTAGATTCGATCCTGGGCCTTAAGGATTGAAACCCCAAGTCAAAAACCCTTTAAAACACTCAAAACGGGACTTAGAAGGAACAGGGTAGCGCTACAGCGCTCAACCCCTAGCGCCCCAGCGCTACACTCAGAACCACCCAAGTGCCAGAAAGCCTCCTGAGGAGCGCTATAGCGCCCTAAGGTGGGCGCTGTAGCGCTACCTCCAGACCTAATCTCCCCTGAACCGACCTTCTTCAACTCCTTCGATTCTAACTCGATTCCCAAGCTTCCAAATCCTATTCTTGATGCCAAATGAACCCAAAAACCATCCCAACACACCCCAAACATATCAAGCATGGGAACCCTAGCCAAAACTCCCAACAAAACCATGAATTCACTCTAGAAATCTCAGTTGCAAAATAAAACCAGAACAAAGCAAACCAGAGAAAACCACGGTTAGAAACTTACCCAAAGCTCGGCTTATGATGGTCCTCAATGGTGGAACACACTCCCAAACTCCCAAGGCTTGCCTCCCAAGCTTGAATCCTCAAAATTGGTTCAAAAACCACAAAGAATGGTGAGGAGAAGAAGGTACGGGAGAACTCTTTTGCATACTCTATTTTTCCACCACTTTCTTCAGCTGTCATAGGTTATATCTATCCTAGGGATGAAATGTCCATTTTACCCCTAGGTCAATTAATAGTTTCTAAAGACTCCCAAGGGAATATTTGGTACTTCCCTCCTATCTCATTAATCATAATTAACGCTCTCCAATTCTCGTTATCCTCAATAATCTCAAACATCAATAATTCACAACCCGTTATCCTTTATCCCCCGGTAACGCTCTAATCATCAAAATCACCCCGAGACTCAACCCAAGTCCCGACACTTAAACCTGTTGTGACTAAACCGCTAATCAATATTCTAAGATCGTCTCATGTCGAATAGCTCGAACAAACCCACATCATAATGTGGTCTCAACACATATCATCGACATGCATACAATTAACATTATATAATAATATAATTCTCATAAACATGCGTAAACACATTTAATGGCATAATTAAACAATTATGGCCCTCCTGGCCTACTAATCCAGCCGCTAAACCACATTAGGGAATCCAGGGCATTACATTAGCTTTGAAAGAAATGAGGGGGGTTTATGAGGAGCAATGCAATGCCTTAGGGGCATATAACAAGCCATTCTCCCATACGTACAACCCTGGTTGGAGAAACCACCCAAATTTCAGTTGGAGAGATTCCAACCAAGCTCAATCGTCTGGAGGCCAATGGAGAAATGAGCAATAAGTTCAACCATCAAAGGCATATTCTGCACCTCAGTAAAATGCTCATCCACAACGAAATTCTCTCGAGAATACTCTTCATGTATTCATGGAGGAACAATCCAAATTGAATCACCAAATGATGGAAGAAATCAAGGAAATGAAATGTCAATTCTCAAAATTGACTGAATCCTTGGCCATTCCGGAAAAAGGAAAACTTCCTTCCCAACCGAAATTTAATGTGTAAGGCCAACACATGGCCCAATCTTCAAATTCTAATGATCAAAATGTCAAGGAAGTGAATGCCATCACGACGAGAAGCGGTAAAACTCTGCAAGACTCACCCATAAAATCCAACACTCCCAGTACTCCAAAAGTCATTTTAAAAAATCCACCACTCAATGCCACTCCAAAAGTACCATTTCCCCAGGCTTTGAAACCTGTTGGGAAACTTCCTGATAACCGAGATGAACTCCTTGAGCACTTGACACAAGTGAAGATTAATCTTCCTTTGCTTCACATCATTAAACAAGTGCCCGCTTATGCCAAAATCATCAAGGATCTTTGCACTGCAAAAAGGAAGCACCATGTCAAGAAGACTGTCTTCTTGACCGAGCAAGTGAGTGTGATGATTGAACAAAAGGCACCACCGAAATACAAAGATCCCCGTTGTCCCACCATTTCTTGCCAAATTGGGACCCATGAAGTCATCCAAGCCTTACTTGATCTTGGTGCGAGTGTCAATATCATGCCCTACTCTGTATACTCGCAACTCAGTCTTGGAGAAATGAAGCCAACATCTGTTGTACTACAGCTTGCTGATCGTTCCACCAAAAAGCCTAGGGGTATTGTTGAGGATGTATTGGTTCAAATTGAAAAATTCTATTACCCCGTGGATTTTCTTATTCTTGATACCCAATATGTGGTGAACATGGAGTCTAAAATTCCTATTATCCTCGGAAGACCATTCCTTGCTACTGCAAATGCTTTGATCAATTTTCGGAATGGTCTAATGAAGATATCGTTTGGAAACATGACTCTTGAAGTCAATATCTTCCACATCGGGAAACAACCCCGAGAAGATGATGAATGCTATCAAACATTCATGATTGACACTATAATTCTCGAGGAGGTTCAATTGCGAAGCAACTTTGATAATCTTGATGAACTCCTCCTTCTATCTGACAATGAAAGTCCCAGTTCTATTGAGTCTTCTCTTGCAATATCAGATCGCATAGACTCACGCCATAGAAGGACTCAGTTTTGGCAACCTCGCTTTGAAGAGCTACCTCGTGAGAGGTCACAGCCAAAGACTTCAGCTGAAGAGGTTCCAATTGTTCAATTGACCCAACTTCCTGAGGGTTTGAAACATGTCTTCTTTGGAGACGGTGAAACCTTTTCAGTTATCATCTTATCCAATCTTCAAAATTCTCAAGAATTGCAGTTACTCGAGCTACTGCGGACGCATAAATCTGCGATAGGTTGGACGCTCCCTGATATCAAAGGTATTAGCCCTTTAAATTTCTCCCATCGAATCAATCTGGAGGACGAAGCCATCCCTCGAAGAGACCCTCAAAGGCGACTGAACCCCACAATGAAGGAAGTTGTAAAAAATGAAGTTTTGAAATTGCTAGACGCTGGTATTATTTACCCCGTAGCTGATAGCAAGTGGGTCAGTCCAACTCAAGTCGTGCCCAAGAAATCTGGTGTCACCATTATCCAAAACGAAAAAGGGGTCATTGTCCCCACAAAAACGGTGACGGAGAGGCGCATGTGCATTGATTATAGAAAATTAAATGCCGCCTCCCGCAAAGATCATTTTCCACTCCCATTCATTGATCAAATCCTTGAACGTGTAGCTGGTCATCCTTTCTATTGCTTTCTTGATGGCTATTCTGGCTATTATCAAATTGAGATTGCATTAGAGGATCAAGATAAGACCACTTTCATTTGTCCCTTTGGCACTTTTGCTTTCCGGCGTATGCCATTTGGCTTGTGTAATGCACTAGCTATTTTCCAAAGATGCACGATTAGCATCTTTAGTGACATAATCGAAAAATCAATGGAAGTATTTATGGATGACCTAACCGTTTTCAGAAACTCCTTTGAGACATGTCTTCTTCATCTTGAAGCTATTTTAAAACGATGCATTGAGAAAGGACTTGTCCTCAATCGGGAGAAATGCCACTTCATGGTATCTTCTGGCATAGTCTTAGGCCACATTGTTTCTGAAAAAGGAATTGAGGTTGATCAATCCAAAGTCGACCTTATCTCCAACCTGCCGACTCCTAAGACTGTCAAAGACGTTAGGTCATTTCTTGGTCATGCTGGTTTCTATAGGAGGTTCATACAAAAAATTTCAATGATTGCCCGTCTGCTAAGCAACCTCCTAGCCAAAGATGACACTTTTGAATGGACACCTAAGTTTGAGGAATCATTCTGAACGCTTGTCAATTCACTCACTTATGCTCCCATCATTCAGTCACCCGATTGGAGCCTTCCTTTTGAGATCATGTGTGACGCCAGCAACTTTGTTGTGGGAGCTGTTCTAGGACAACGAAGGGAGGGGAAACCCTTTGTTGTTTATTATGCAAGCCGAACTCTCAATAGTTCTCAAATGAACTATTCCACTACTGAAAAAGAGTTGCTTGCCGTTGTCTTTGCTCTTGACAAATTCCGCTCTTATTTGATTGGATCATCTATTACGATCTTCACAGATCACTTCGCCCTTAAGTATCTCCTTTCCAAAAAGGATGCTAAGGCGCGATTAATACGGTGGATCCTCTCCTACAAGAATTTGACATAACGATCAAAGACAAGAAAGGTGCTGAAAATGTCATCGCGGACCACTTGTCTTGACTTGAATTCAGCGATCTCGCTGATGATCCACCTATTCATGATGATTTCCCCGATGAACAATTGCTTTCTATTGCTAAGTTGTCATGGTACGCTCACATTGTAAACTACTGAGTAATAGGTGAACTCCCATCTGAATGGAGTTCACAAGACAAACGCAAATTTCTGGTCGAGGTGCGCAATTTCTTTTGGGATGACCCATACTTATTCAAGTATTGCCCCGACCAAATCATGCGAAGATGCATCCATGACGATGAGGTGTCTAGTGTGCTGAATTTTTGCCACAATGATGCTTGTGGTGGTCACTTCTCTGTGAAGAAAACCGCTGCAAAAATCTTACAATGCGGTCTTTACTGGCCCACTTTGTTCAAAGACACCAATGATTTCTGTCGTTCTTGTGTAAGGTGCAAAAAGTTAGGATCCTTATCCCGCGGCACATGATGCCCTTGAACCCAATTCTTGTTATCGAAATATTTGATTGTTGGGGGATAGACTTTATGGGACCATTTCCACCTTCTTTTGGCTACCTTTACATTCTCCTCGTTGTGGATTATGTTTCCAAATGGGTCGAGGCTGTACCATGTCAAACCAATGATAATGCTACAATTGTCAAATTCTTGAAAGAAAATGTGTTATCAAGGTTCGGTACCCCTCGCGCTACCATCAGTGATCAAGGCACTCATTTTTGCAACCGATCCTTTGAGGCTCTTATGCGCAAGTACGGTGTACTTCATAAAGTTGCAAATGCCTATCATCCACAGACTAATGGTCAAGCTGAGTTAGGCAATAGGGAGATAAAACACATTCTGGAAAAGACGATAAATCCTGACTGCAAAGATTGGTCTACACGTCTTCTAGACACTCTTTGGGTTTACTGCACTGCTTTCAAATCCCCTCTTGTGATGTCTTCCTATCGGTTTGTCTTTGTAAAAGCCTGTCATTTACCTATCAAGCTCGAGCATAAAGCGTATTGGGCTATCAAAGCCCTAAACTTTGATCTGAATGCCGCAGGTATCAATCGCAAACTCCAGTTGTCCGAAATTAAGGAGTTGAGAAATGATGCATATGAAAATTCCAGGATTTATAAAGAAAAATTGAAAATCGCTCACGATAAACAAATCATGCGAAAACACTTTGAGCCAAATCAGAAAGTGCATTTGTACGATTCTCGCTTGCACTTGCATCCCGGTAAACTGCGATCGCAATGGACTGGTCCATTTGTAGTGAAGCAAGTATTTCCCAACGATTCGGTGGAGGTCGAGGACCCAACCGATGGGAGAATTTTTTGCGTCAATGGCCAAAGACTGAAGCATTACATTGAGAGTGTGAGTCGTGTTGAAGAGGTCCTTCTTAAGGACCCAATCTATACACTCTGAAGTTCTGAATGGTTAGTTGTTGTTCTTTTTATTTTTATTTTTCTGTCTTTCTTTTATTTTTGTATGCTTTTCATTTTCGTATTTTGTTTTGGGGTATTGTTACCAGGCTATTTTCGCTCTCGCCTCATGGACATGGTCATCATCCAAGTGTTCTCTTTCCTTACCTTTTTCATTGCTTTTTCATTTTGACATTGATGACACTGTCTGATTTTTGGTTGGGGGTGGTGAGCATGCATTGGCTTTCATTTGGAAAATCTTATTGTTACATCATTAGCATTCATTTGGAAAACATTATTGTCTTGTTGAATTTTTAAGTCAAATTTTCTCAAAATTATCCAAGCATGAGTATAACTTGTTGGTTTGAGTCAGTTTTTACTATGTTTAGCTATTAAGAAGTGATTTTCAGAGTTCTTTTGTGCACTTTCCAAACATGTGATAAATTGGTTGTTGTAATGCCCCGAATTCCCTAATGTGGTTTAACGGCTGGATTTGTAGGCCGGGAGGGCCATAATTGTTTAATTATGCCATTTAATGTGTTTATGCACGTTTATGAGAATTATATTATAATATAATGTTGATTGTATGCATGTCGGTGATATATGTTGAGACCACATTATGATGTGGGTTTGTTCGAGCTATTCGACATGAGACGATCGTAGAATATTGATTAGCAGTTTAGTCACAACAGGTTTAAGTGTCGGGACTTGGGTTGAGTCTCGGGGTGATTTTGATGATTAGAGCGTTACCGGGAGATAAAGGGTAATGGGATGTGAATTATTGGTATTTGAGATTATTGAGAATAGCGGGAATTGGAGAGCGTTAATTATGATTAACGAGTTAGGAGGAAAGTACCAATTATGCCCTTGGGAGCCTTTAGAAAGTATTAATTGACCTAGGGGTAAAATGGACATTTCACCCCTAGGATAGATATAACACTTGATGGCTGAAGAAAGTGGTGGAAAACAGAGTGTGCAAAAGAGTTCTCCCGTACCTTCTTCTCCTCACTGTTCTTTGTGGTTTTTGAACCAATTTTGAGGATTCAAGCTTAGGAAGCAAGCCTTGGGAGTTTAGGAGTGTGTTCCACCATTGAAGACCATCATAAGCCAAGCTTTGGGTAAGTTTCTAACCATGGTTTTCTCTGGTTTGCCCTGTTTTGGTTTTCTTTTGCAGCTGGGATTTCTAGGGTGAATTCATGGTTTTGTTGGGAGTTTTGGCTAGGGTTCCCATGCTTGTGATGTTTGGGGTGTGTTGGGATGGTTTTTGGGTTCATTTGGCGTCAAGAATAGGATTTGGAAGCTTGGAAATCGAGTTAGAATCGAAGGAGTTGAAGAAGGTCGGTTCAGGGGTGTTTGGGCCTGGAGGTAGCGCTACAGCGCCCACCCTAGGGCGCTATAGCGCTCCTCAGGAGGCTTTCTGGCGCTTAGGAGGTTCTGAGTAGAGCGCTGTGGCGCTAGGGGTTGAGCGCTACCCTGTTCCTTCCAAACCCCGTTTTGAGTGTTTTTAAGGGTTTTTGACTTGGGGTTTCAATCCTTAAGGCCCGGGATCGAATCTACTCACCGTGTAGGCATGTTTCGAGGTCCCAAGGGTGGTGCTTAGGTTAAGACCTTATTATTATGGATTCTCATTAATGGAGGTTATAATTGGTTGTGATTAGGTAACCGCTAAGGAACTAAAAGATCGATCGTTCTCAGGGGTCGTCTTTATCATACTTCTCGCTCGAGCTTGAGGTAAGAAAACAGTGTGTGGATACAATTGCACCCTGTACAGGTATATGACATGCATGGTTTGATATTGAGGCATGTTGGTTGATATATGTGAACGTGGATTGCATATTAAATGCTAATGAATGCTGATTACCTGTTTAAGACACTGACTAGTCAGGGACCGACTCTAAAGTCGGTGATCATGCATTGAATGGTCTTACGACATTAATGCGGGACCGACCCTAAGGTCGAAGAACTTATAAGCGCTTGCCTGGTCTACGACCAGAAGACTATAGCCAAGGTATATGACCCCGGTGACCGTTTGTCACGTGGCTAAGGGACGTTGTCCATAGTTTCGACTCTAGAGTCGTGAGGAAGGTTATGTTGGTGACCAATCACCATGCACCTGTCCTAAACAAGCTTATGAAAGAATCACTTATCAGCTGAGCCCTGGTGACCCTATCGTCACATGGCTAGAGGGAGCGATGCTCATTATTGTGACTTTTGGCTATTGTCACCTATTTGCTGGACTGATAGTCCTGAATGGTTATTATGATCGCCGTTGATATCATATCATGTTTTATTGTGTTTTCTTGCTGGGCCTTGGCTCATGGGTGCTATGTGGTGCAGGTAAAGGAAAGGAAAAGCTTAACTAGCCCTGAGTGGAGAGCTTGGGCGATGTTGTGTACATACAGGGCCGCTTGACCGCCACGGTCAAGGAGTTATCAGAGGGACTAGGGGTTTACCCTATTTTTGCCGCTTAGGCCGGCGGGGATTGTAAATTTGGAACTGTAGCGACTCTTTTGTATTACGAACTACTTGTAAACATTTTGAAAGGCTCATGAGCAGTTTATTTACTTAATGAAATGTACCCTTTCCTTTTTACTGGTTTTCTACCTTAACCTGATAATAACACTTAGATCACGTTTTTAACCAAAGGACTCGGGTAGCGGGTCAAATTTCCGGTTCACCGTTCACCGTAACTGTTCTGGGGTAACCAGGGCGTTACAGTTGTTAACACAAATAGTTGAGAGAAATTTAAAGTTTAAAGTTTTTTCATTTCTTGGTGAGTTGTGAGAGTTGAGAAAAAAACTTTTTGAACTTTTATTGATCATTTGAGTTGGTAAAGTCACATCTTTGAAATTTAAAACATGACATTTACTAGATGGATGTTTTTCATTTAAGATAAGTCTTTGTAATAAATTTGTGTCCTATTTATTGTATTGTATTTGTAATTTTCTTTTTATTTTTGTGTTGTCTCTTGTAAAAAAAAAAAGAATAAAAAAAAGGGAAAAGAATAAAAAAAAAAAGAAAACAAAAGAAAAAGAAAAAAAAAACAAAAATAATAGATAAATGAATAAAAAGAGAACAAGAGCAACACTTCCTTCTATTATTTTGTAGTTGTTGAAAAAAAAAATATTTCTATTACTATTATTTTGTGTAATTGTATTAAAAAAAATTATTATTGTTATAGTTCATTTTCTTATTTATCATTTCTGGTTAGTTGTCATTTTGTTCTTGGAGTTTTCTCATGTAAATCCCAAAGGTTGTTTGTCATTTGAATTCCAATAAGTTGATTTGCCTATCTTGTGATCAATATTTGTTCAAATTGCTTGTCCTAAAAAGTTTATTTTTTCTCATTTGAGCGTAAACTGTTACATTTCCAACTCCAAGAGTGTAATACTTCCCATACACATACTTTCAATGCCCGTGAGGAATTTGGAGTTGAGATCTTTATACTTTTGAGATTTTTTTCGATACTATTTGTGTTATGACTTGTGATAAAAATAGTATGGTTTGGTGCACACACTCACAACTTTGAAATCGCAACTATAGTAGCTTAGATAGTAATTTCTCACTTCTTGCTGATACTTTGAAAATGCTTAGATGATTTTGCTTGGTTTGACTTGATTATTCAACTTGACAATTTTCTTTTTTGCTTGAATTGCTAGGGACTAGCAATAAGTTAGTTGGGGGATGTGATTAGTGCTCAAAAATGCAAATTTATTGGTTTTAAAGTGTAAAATAAATTAATTTTTAATTAATATTTTCATGAATTCATTGTAATATATTTTATAATTGAAAATATTAATTTTAAATTTAATTTGTGTTTAATTTTCAGGAAATAAATTATATTTGGACATCAATAAAAAAATAGAACAAAGAAATAGTTAAAACTGAAAAAGAAAATGAAGGAAATGACATTTTTGAAAGAATTTGGCCCAAACCAAAGCCCCAAGCCCAGGCCCAGCTCTTCCTTCCTCTCTCCCCAGCTGCTAGGTGGCGTGCTCTCCTCGCGCCACGCATCCCAGCAGCAGCCCAGCCAGCCAACCTCCTCGTGCCACGTGTCCAGCACTGCCTCCTTCAGCCATGCACCCAATGTACACACCGAAGCTCCTTTCCCAGCTCTTCCACAGCCCAGCTCTTCCAGTGGCCCAAACACATATGAAGGCCCAACCAATTTCAACCTTCTAGCAGCTCAAATGTCCCAACGTGACCAGCCCAACTCCTACTTTCAGCAACTCACGCCCAAGCCCAGTTCGGCCCAAAGAGCCCAGCTGCCCAACAGCTCAGCAGCCAGCCTACGTGTCACATTTTCAGTGGCTGGAAATGGGTCAAAACTCTCTTGTGTTACCAGCCACTTTCAACCCATGTTTTGTGGGTATTGGGCTTTGCAAAATTGCTATTTTGAGCTTTAAAACTCACGTTTTTGTGGTATTTTAAAAAAGGGAAAAATGACTATACACCAAAATAGCTAGGTTAATATTAATAATAAGATTTAATTTTTCAAAATCATATTTTATTATTAATATTTCAGATTTATTTTGTAAACCCCATTTTGTTGTTTAATTTCTTTTTAGTCATTTTCTCCCTCTATAAATAGGGACTCATTCTTCACACTATGTTTGTAATTTGAGAGTAAAGAAAATATAGCAAAATTTCTACTCACTTTCTTCTTAGATTTTTGTGAGAATCATGAGCATGATGGCCTAATCTTCCTAGGAAGGTTAGGGATGATTCCATATGCTAGTGATATTATTTTGCTACTTTGATTTACTATGTTCTTAATGCAAATTTTTTGAGTTATTTATGTTCTTTCATCTCCATCTTTATTTTGTTATCTTTTTTTTTACTTATGCTAATAGTTTATAGGATTAGTCATGCTCTTTCTATGTACTTCTAATTAGTAAAAGTCATATTGATACCTAATTTTATGTCTAATCTTCTATTACATTATTGCCTTTGGGTATTTTGTCATTTTTAGATTTTTCATAAGATTAACATTGTGCTTTTAAAGTAAAGAACTTTATAACTCAAATGAACTTTTGTTAGAAAAGAATATGGATTTTAATGTTAGATTTTCCAAGTAAATGTTGGGATGTGAACTATTTACTTGTGTATTTTTGTAAATCAAGTAACCAAGTAACTAAACAAGCATATGGATGATTCTTGAAAATTTTCCTTATCTCAAACTCTTGATTACATCTTACCTTTATTTCACTTATCTCATTCACTTTATCAAAAAGACAATACCAAAATCTCAAACCTCTTTTCATTCCCATCTTTTTATTTATTTATTGTTACTAATTTTTGTGTTATTTTCTACTAATCTTTTGAGTTTAGGTTACCTCCTTGTGGATCGACTGCCCGATTATACTACAACCACCGCTTTGTGGTTGTCACAATTTGGGCGTTAAACAATCGTAAGTATGGGCCATCAAAGGACTTGCGAGCCATTGATAATGGAGTAGCGTTGAGCTCTAAGGCGCAGAAGCTTGGCATATTTTGTATTGGTAGGCAGTTCAGATTTGGTTAGATACCTGGTAATAGGGTCCATCCAACTTTAGGGCTCTGTTGAGATGGAACAAACTCTCGTAGCCTCTTGTGTAGGGGTTGTAGAAATTGATGAGTGACGTGAGCATTCCCCCACAGAGACTCTCTTTGCAAGGGTATTTGCCTTCTGATTCAGCTCCCTAGGTATTTGTACGAGCTCGAACTGTTAGAATTGTGACTTTAATGTGGATACTTTTTCCAATAGGTTGGTCAGATGTGGTGCCTTAGTGTCGAAATTTTCGGCCACTTATTCTATCATTAGCTTCGAATCTCCTCTGACTCGTAGTCGCTTGATGCCCATGCTTCGTGCCATTTCTAGTCCATAGATCAGGGCTTCATATTCGACTTCATTATTTGTGGCGTATTGCTCTAACCGCATGGCTTCCTCAATTTGTAACCCAGAGGGTGCTTCCAATCCCAACCCCTTGCGAATTGGAGGCCCCATCTGTATGCATTGTCCACATCCATTCCTCTTCAGAATTTAGCAGTTCAGGAGCGGTCTCGGGTGTAAATGATTGTATTTCGACTAAGAAATCAGCCAGTACTTGCCCCTTCTTTGCTTTTCGTGGTGAGAAGAATATGTCGTATGTACCGAGGTCAGTTGCCTACTTGGACATTCTTCCGGAGAGGTCGGGCTTGCTTAAGATTTGCTTCAATGGATAGTCTGTGTATAATACGATGGTATGTCCTTCAAAATACTGTCAGAGTTTTTTCTTTGCTGTAATTAATGCGAGGAACAATTTCTTCATCATGTTGTAGCATGTCTCAGCGTCTAACAACATCTTACTACAGTAGAATACTGACTTCTATTGGCCTTCATCTTCTCTGAAGAGTACAGAGCTCACAGCAAAGTTGGAAACAGATAGGTATAAAAAGAGGTCGTCATTGGGGATGAGAGAGCTTAGTATGGGCGGAGTACTTAGGTAGGCTTTTAATTCCTCAAAAGCTTTATTTTGATTTGCCCCCCACGCGGTGTTGGTGGATTTCTTGATGCATTGAAAGAAGGGCTGGCAACAATTTGACATGCAAGATATGAATCTGCTTAGAGCCACGACTTTGCCTATTAGAGTTTGAATATCTCGGATGGTTCTAGGCTCCTTGACCTCTGATAGTGAGGCAATTTGGGTCGGATTGGCCTCGATGGCCCTCTTGCTGAGCACATACCCTAAGAACTGTCTAGAGGATACCTAAAAAATGCATTTGGCTGGGTTCAACTTCATTTGATAGGCATCAAGTATGTTGAAGCACTCGATTAGATCTTCCACATGCGTGACCCCCTGTCGAGATTTGACCACCATGTCATCGATGTATACTTCCATGTTTTTATCGAGAAATGAGGAAAAAAGTTTATGCATCAGCCTCTGATATGTTGCCCCTACATTTTTCAGACGGGCATGACTTTGTAGCAGTATAAACCGTGCTATGTGGTGAAAGCCGCGTGAATCCGATCCTCCATTTTCATTGGGATCTAATTGTACCCTGAGTAGGCATTAAGGAAGCTCATTCTTTCGTAACCCGCCGTGGCATCTATCATTTAATCAATTTTGGGAAGAGGGTAGCTGCCTTTGGGGCATGCTTTGTTCAAGTTAGTATAGTCTATGCACACGTGTTCTTTTTCCGTTTTTCTTCGGGACCACCATAGGGTTTGCTAGCCAACTGGGATATAGGCACTCTTCGATCGCACCTATGCTTAATAACCGTTGCACCTCTTCTTGTATTTCCTAGTTGACTTCGGGAACGAACCTCCTTTGCCTCTGCTTGACGGCTGGGAAGTTGTTTGATATATTGAGGCTAGGACTCATGATTGTGGGATCTATACCCGGTATATCATGTGGGGACCCGGCAAAAGTCCCAACTCGTGTTTTGAGGAATTGGATTAGATCTTGTTTTTCTGACTTTGGCAATCAGGCGCTTACCAGCAACTTTTTGGATGGATCGTTTTCATCTATGCAAATATCGTCTAGATCGTCGAGGGTTGTTTAAGGCTTATCGTGATCTTCCTCTGCTTCTATGCCTCTGAGATATGATGGTAATCTGCCCTCTGATTGCTATTTGGTGGGGTCGTCGCCAGGGGAGGAGGTGTCGATTTCATTGATCTCCTTCAGGGTCAAGTAGCACTTCTTTGCATGCTTCTGACATCCTTTTATGTCTATGGTGTAGTGCCCATTGGGCGATTGGCATTGCATAACTTGATGCAAAGTGGAGACAATGCCTTGCATTCTGTGGAACCAATTTCGTCTCATGATTGCGTTGTAGATTGTGATGGAGTCCACTATGAGGAAGTCTACTTCTAAAGTGCGCTCTACAGCGACTACATTTAACCTGATAGCGCCCTTCGGGTATACTTTTTGGCTGTTGAATCCCAGGATTGGTGCAACAGAGGGTCTGATCTGACTTTCCACGAGACCCATTTTCTGGAAGGCTTCCCAAAAGAGGACATCAATGCCACTGCCCCCGTAGACTAACACTCTCCCCAACTGGCCACGATTTACTTGTAATGTAATGACCAAAGGGTCGTCATGGGGTAGGATTACTGCCCGTAGGTCGTCTTCTGTAAAAGTTATTGCAGAAGTAGGGTAGCACCTCTCTTCTGTAGTGACAAAATTGATGACGTGGCCTAGTGATCTATATCGCTTTACTCTTTCCTCCATTCGCTTATGGTTTTTGGACTTCTGCTCTTGTTCCATGGTTAGCTCCACGATCCCGTGTATCATGTGGACTTGTTTAAGGGGTTCTTGTGAGCTTGTAGAAGCCACATTTGTGGGGCCGGCGCCGTTGTTGGTGTTGGGGTAGGAGTGGTATTGGGCTATGGGATGCCAGGCCTGTCAGATCCTTTAATGTAATGGGTCAATCGTCCGTTTCTCATAAGGGCCTGAATTTGGTTGTGGAGGTTGTGGCATTCAGAAATCGTATGGCCATGGTCCTTGTGGAAGGTGCAGATTCTACTCTTGTCTCTCCTTTCTGGGGGAGTGGTTATTTTGTATGGTTCCCGCCAGATGGGTCTGTCTTTGTTCTCATCATAGATGACCTCTTGGGGGATAGTGTACTCAAAAGAAGAGAATCTTGGTGGGTCTCGATTTGTCCTTGGCCTCTTTCCCCCCTTCGTAGGGTCTGACTCCTACCTTTTTCTTTTTTTGTCCCTTGTAGATGGAGGGGGTGGGTTGTTTGGTGGTGGTGAGGAGATGAGAGCGGACTTCTTTTGCGCGCACTCTCGATATTCCAAGACCCTGAAGACGCCCTCGACTTAGGCCTGAATCTCGGCCATGTCATATGGTGGAGTCATAGTGAGATTTTCGTGTAAGAGGGACCCCACCTACAGACTTTTGACAAAGAGATTGGCCGCGGTTGCTGGCTCCACATTGTGGATTTGGTGTACAAGATCGATGAAGCGTTGTAGGTACGACTTTGGGTGCTCATTTTCTCCTTGCTCAATTCGGTAGAGGTCTACCATCATTCTTGGAGCTTCGCGGTTGGCATTGTACTACTGAAGAAAAGCTCTATGAAGGTCTCCGAAGCTGCTGACAGAGACAGGCTTTAGTTTTCTGAACCATAACAGAGCTGGTCCAGAAAAAGTCTTGGAGAATACTTTGCACTGTATGGCTTCATTATTTACTTCCAAGGCCATCTTCTGTTGGAACTGGAATATGTGATTAAGTGGGTCTCCCTTCCCATTGAATGCGGGTAGAGGGGAAATCACGAAATCTCTCGGCTTCGACTCGTTCTGTATCCATTATGCGAAAGGTGATCTTTCTGCGGTTCTTGAAACCAATTCTACGTAGTTAGAGCCGTATGTAGATCTCTTGTCAGAGAACTTCTGCATCACTTCTCACAACATTTCTTCTTTCTAGCTTTCCAAGAATCAGACAGAGGGGGTAGGTTCTTCAGCCGCTACACCTTGTGGGACCCGTACCTGGGTTTGTTGTTGCCTGTTCTCTGCGGCAGTTTGGGCTGTTCTTGTGGGTTCTGCATCGGTTCGTGTACGTGTTTCGCACCGCTCGGCCCGTCACTCGCCAGTTCTTTGATGGTGGTGTGCTGGGGACGATGGCATAGGCCCTTGAGATCCCTCTCTGACATGATGAGCGTTCCTTTAGGGTGAGTCGATTTGGACGACCTGAGTTCCTAATCCATCAAGGTTGGGGCTTTCTTGTCTTGAGTTTTATGCGTGGCTTCATTTGTTCTTCGCAACTCGGTGATCTCAGCTTCTAATCTGGCCTGAGCTGCGATCAGTGCCCTGATGGCCTCATCGGATCTCTGCTGACTAGCTTCCAGTAGTCGGCACATTTTGTCGATTTGGTCACTGATATTCGTCGCAGGGGCGACCGGGGCGACTATACTTGGTGCTCCGTTGTTCTTTGGCGGCATGGCATTTGTGTTCGATTGAATCTTGATCGTTCGGAAGTTTCTTGATTCAAAGATTTTGTGAGAAAGGGTTCCCACAGACGGCGCCAAATTGTTGATGCAACAATTTTATCTTTCTAAATCGGGTGGTACTTGTTGTCAAACTCTGGTTCTCCGATCTCTTTTCGGCAATGAAGATGGCTCCGATGATCATCGAACCGTCTGGGAGTACCTGCAAGAAAGACACTCCGATGCTTGAGTCAGATTCTCATGCTTTTTCTAAATGAGGTCATGATATTTATAGGGTCAAAAATGAATACTAAGAAGTTAGTCGGTTAAGTCTACTTCCTGATTGGTTGAAGGAATAACTGAATTTCCCGCCAAAACATATGCACGTTTGCTTAGTTTTATTTATATAATTTATTAATTATTTTTATTAAATTTATATTAATATCATATAAATTTTGAAATAAATATCCTATTTTAATTAAATAATTTATTTATTTTTATTTAAGTTTATGTTTGTTTTAGTTTTTGAATTTGGGACTAACAACAAGAGATTATATATTATATGTTTAATGTAATATTAAATATTATACGTGATTTTAAATTTAAGTTTCTTGCTATTTTTTTTTTAAAAATAATTTGTTGCTAATTCACAGTAGATTATATTAGGGGCAACGAGCAAAATAGCCCCCAAAACAACAATTATTTAGATAAATGTCCCAGTTTTAAAAAAAAATCAACAAACGGCCCAATACAACAAATTAGTATAACGAAATTCCATATTTACCCTTACCCTCTTTAACCTCGTTAGCCTTAGGTAAACCCTAATATTTACTTGAGGCTTGGTGCAAAATGATAACTTAGGTAATCAACAATATAAAATGGTCATTTCTCTACAATTTTAAAAATGAGGACATTAGCTTCCTTATTTCATTATTTTGGGTCATTTACTATAATTTCTCATTATATTATATGTTTAATATAATATTATTCTAATAAGTGAGTTTAAGTTTAATTAAATTTTATTTAAGTTATAAAACATATGATTTTATTATTTTTAAATAATTATTATTATAAAATATCTCAAAAATATTATATTTTAATTTGTTTAATTATTTATTATTTTTAAATAATTATTATTGTAAAATATCTCAAAAATATTTTATTTTAGTTAATTTATTTATTTAATTTGACTTAAATTTAAGTCATATTTACAATCTACCATTAAATATAAAAATATTCTATTAAATATAATAATATTCTGTTAAAGTTAACGGAAAAAAAATTTCTGTTATCTAAGCACTTATTGTATAAAAGAGATATATGGTAATTTGGAAAAGTAGGTATATGGTAATTTGGAAAAGTAGGTGGGATGAAAGAAATGAAAATATAGTTTGCTATTTTTTTTCATCTTTCTGTTATTTATTTATTTATTTGAAAAATAATTGAATCAAGTTGAAAAGTGAATACATCAGCAGGGCCGACCCAAGCATTTGGAGGCTTTGGGCAAAAAACTAAAATATGGCTTTTTTTTTTAAGGAAGAAGATCACTATCATCCAATACTAAATAAACACTACACTAACCCAAAAAATAACATATATATATATATACGACCACACATAAATTTTTACATTTTTACTGTTAATGTATTTCTTTTCTTCATTTTTACAGTGTACATATCCGGCAAGACCTTCTCTTGTACCAGGTGGATGCAAAGCTTTCGTGGTGTTGATCGCGATGGAGATGAGTGCATCGATGGCGAGTCGACGCTGTGGTTGTTAGTCGACGGTGAAGGCAATGGTGGCACGCAACATCAATGGCGGTCTCCGATTTCTAGTGGTGTTGCCGTGAAAAATGGAGGACGAAAAAGAAAAAATGAATCTTCAGTCGTTGGAGCCGTAGGCTTTAGGTCCACTTTGCCGGCGGAGATTCAGCGATCCAACTCAGTTAATTCGCCAAAAAACTTCAAAGCTCCACCAGCCGACGTTGTAGCGAGGCTAATGGGCTTGGAAGAGCCTCATTCTTCCACCACAGAGTCGACAATAATGTCGAAAGCTAGTACTCTGCAGAAACAAGAAATGATTCTAATGTCCAAATTGCTTCTATTTTCATTCATGGTTATCTTGGAGCGATGTGTTTATATTTATGTATATATATGATGGAAATGTTGTGTTTTCAACTTTGAGAGACAAGAAACGATTTTAATTGGAATCAAAGTGGTGGTACAACTTTAGTGATGTGTGTATATGTAGCAACTTTTTGTTAATATTAAGTTTTTAGTATTAATCAAACCTCAAAAAGCTAATATATTGTCAGATTTTTTTTTACATATGTGTGCCACATTTAGTTATTATCTTGAAAAGTTACTTCTTATTTTTTATTTATAAATTTTTACTATATGCCTAGTTTTTTGTTTTTGTTCATTTTGGGTTTTTGTAACAAGTTGAACTTTAATTGTTTTAAGTTGCTTTTTTGGAATAATGAATAAATGTCTAGTTGATTTTTAATTATTTTATAGCTGATTTTGGGTTTATATTCAGTTGTTTTGAGATGTATTTTAAGTTTATTTTTGACACATTTTAAAATATAGGGATAAATTTTTCGAAGTTGTTTTTTAGTTTATTTTGGGTTGATGCAATGAGTTGATATCTAATTGATTTGTAATTGCTTTTTCAACACTGTATTGTTATGCGATTGATGTTTAGTTGATTTTAAGTTATTTTTTCAACACTGTATAGATATGGCGTTAATGTCTAGTTGAGACTCTATTTTTGTAATTCTGAAACTTTGAAATCATATTTTTGAAAACTTGAGTTTGTAAAATTTTAAAAAAAATTAGGGATCATAAAAATGTATTTATGAACAAATCCCTAAATTTTTTACATCCGATTGATGACCAGAATTATTGTTAATAGTCAAAACCAAAGATGAGGAGTCCAGCCGTGCTGTTTGAATTGGGAGTCTACATGCAACAATCCAATCAAGTCCAATAAGAAAAGTTAAAACTTCTGCCTGAAAGTAGGGTTTACTTTGAGTTATTTGAGTTATATAAAGGGATAATTTTTAAAATTTTGGATGCCTCTGAGGATGTAAAAAAATGACATTTTTTTTTAATTTTAGAACCTCATTGTATAGAGTGTCTAGGTAAAGGCCTGACCTACCTAAAATGCCACGTAAAATAAATAAAAATAATTAGTAATTTGTTCTATAACCTATGCAAATCGTGAAAATAGAGACTAAAGTTTCCAAGTCTAACCAAAGGGTCTAATGAAAGGGGTTAGTGCGGAAAAACACTACATAGTGCACCTTAATGTATGCATTTAACCAAAGACTAATAATGTGAATATAAATTTTAAATGAACTCATGATACAACAAATGATATCAATAGGCAAGTAGGCATTTTATTTTTATCCATCTTTTATTTTAATTGATAGAAAATAGTATATATCTTTTCAAGAATAAATATCATTAACATATAGGCACTTAAGATTCTAAAATTTTATCCCGACAAAAAAAAGATTCTAAAATTTTATTATTAAAATATTACATATAAATTTATTGTCGCCTTATCTCTCTTCTTTTTCCCTAATATATTAATTTGTCTACTCATTTTCTTTCAACACTTTATGTTTCATCATATCTTTTTCAATGTTAGCCACCAACCTTCCTACTTTCAATGTTAAAAAATATATTAACAATTATCACAGTAAATAAAAATAAAAGATTGAGTATGAACTAAAAGAACTATGTACAAGTTTAATTTAATATAAAAAATATAAATTTATTTTAAACTTAAAATGTTAACAAGTATAATTAAAATAAAATAAAGAAAAAGTTAATAAGAATTAGAAAAATATATAAAGTTTAAATTAACAAAAGATAATAACAAAGTTCAAATTATAGTATTTTTTATTGTAATTTGTTCACGCTCAGCGTGAAGGAAAGCACTTCTACTCTCTCTGAGCCCTCCATACAGTGGCACATCACCAACCTTGCCTTAGTTCTCTTCTCGTTCAATGCTGTCTTTTCAGCGCTGATGGAAGCATGCCAAGGTAAAGTTGACGATGTGTGGTGACGTTTAGCCAAGTTTTATAGTTTTATGAGATCATATGGACAAAAAAACTAATATGAGATATAGAAATAGTACAAAACTATACAAATAATATTACTCAATAGCAAAGATTGATCTTGAATAGGGTCTATATATTATTTATTTATTTATTTTTAAAAATAAACTTTTATTAATTGGTTAATAAGGAGCAAAGATAAAAAAAAAATTATGTGGAAATATATATTAGAAAGTTTGTCACCATTTAAAATGACAAAAAATAAAAATGACCATGATCCTAAAAAAGTCAATTAATGATGTGATTATGAGAAGATTGAATATAGCATGAAGCTTTTTATTATCTTCTTCTTTAAGTAATAATTATAGGCAAATCAAGCTAAAGATTTAACCTTTTTTGTCCTATTTGGTCCCACAACAAATCTTAACTTTCAGATAATAAAAAAAAATCTTAATTTATTAAACAACATTTAGAGATCAAATGTCGTTTTCTTATGATCCAAAAATAGGACGAGTTTTTTTTTTCTGTTAATGTCTTTTTTTATTATCTTCTAACTTATGTCCCAAGGATTTTAGTTAATTTTTTTTTTGTCGCAAGGATTTTAGTTAATTATTTATTTGATAACTGATATAATTTAGAGACCATCAAATACTCTTAATCATATCCTTTGCATTTCTTTTAATGAAATCTTTAAAGATTTTGTTTTCTTTTATATTCAGATAATGAAAGATCAAGAATGAACTGGGTGGAGGACCAACTTCAAAAATATAAGGTTTACTTTTTATACAACAACAACAATAATAATAATAATAATTTATTTTTAAGTGTGATTTTGGTGTTATCCAATTTGAAGAAATAAGACAACTAGTAGGTTAGGAGACACCGTTCACTAAGAATATTTTAGTCAATTTGAACTCTTTTTTTAAGCGGATATTATTTACAATTATTAGAAAAAATAGAATCGGATTTTCAAGGATTATGTTGTACCATATAATACAATTAGTGATAGGAAAAATACTTCAATAATTGACCTAAATATGACCCAACTAGTATTATTGAGATGTATATAAAAGTATAACTAAAAGAAAAACAAAAATTTATTATACAAGCACAATACTTTTATTTGCTATAATTTAGAACAAAAGATAAGAATGAAAAAGATAAATATGTGTTATACCCTGTTTTCGATAACATAATACTTTTGTTTGGAGAGTGAACTCAGAAAAATCACAATTAAGCTTGGATTTAAATATTATTACCATTAATAATATTTCTACAATCATGAAGTAATGGATAATTTCAGCTCAAAAGAGTAACTGATATATGCCAGCTCGAAGAATATCGATGTCAACTCGATACCGCGTTTAAAAAAGTCAGAAAATAATATCCAAGTAAATTATCCCTATTTTTTAGGGATTAGTTTAGATATTGTATTGCTAACTGAGTCATTTGTAATTCAAATTCAAATAAGAAATTTGTATAACTCCTCCTTAAAATCGTGGAGGAGTGTATTTGTAGCTGGGTCTATAAATACAAGAACCTTAATCATTTATAGGGGACACACAACTTTTGTGCTGAGACTCTGTGAAATTGATTTCAAACTTTAACATAGAGACATTAATAAAAGTGACTCGTGAACTAGGTAGAATTAACTATTGAACCACGTAAAAATCCCCGTCTTTCTTTTCATTTATTTGAATCATATCTTCTCCTTAATTGCTCTTATTTTAGTTGACGAAAAACTACATCAACCGTATGTTTACATTATTAATATATAGATTTATTTATAATAAAAAATTTCGACTCATGAACTAGTACTTTAAAAAATGAAAATGAAAAATATTGTTTTTTTTATATAAACGTTAATGATAAAGTGGAGTGGATTATCCCTCTCGAAAGCGAACATTTGAAGTAATCTATAATTTACTAAGTACTCAGTATAAATCACACATTCGTGTACAACCCAGTGCAGACATCCGTGAAGCAACACATAGTGTATAAGTATAACTAAGTGGTTAGAGAGTGCGAATTTTGTAGTCAAAAAATAAAAATATAGAATTAAGACCCTAGCCATCAATAGGAGAGAAGAGTCTGAAATAAAGGAAGGTGGTTGCACTATTTGACACATAGGCCCGAGGGAAACCTTCAACATGGAGCCTAGTAAGGTGGGTTAGTCTTATGCATTCACCACATATTCGACAATGGTTTTGGCAATTTTAGTTGAAAGCAACAAATCTAGAAGTTTGGAATTTGATTGGTGTTTACATGTGAATTTGTCAATCAGAGGTGCACAAACTTCTAGGACACAAGCATTTTCTAGTGGTTCAATTATAAAAAAGTAAAAACAAGCGGTTTCTAGTGGTTCAGCTATAATCTCGTGCCTACGTCCAATGTTTTCACTTTAGAACGATATTTTTTTGAAGAACTAGATTTCAAATCCCCTATACAAATGAACTTCAACTTTATTTATAGTGAAGCATACGTGTTGACTGTGATTTTAGCCAACGACGTAAGAACGTCAAATACGACAAGCCTTCAAGAGAATAATAAACGACAACAGACAGTTTTTTATCAATGAAAGTAAATAACACGAGATTTTATAATGGTTCAGCCCTGATAATCGGTAATAGCCTAATCCACTTAGAGATTTTATTACTGTATTCACACTCAAGATCAGATGAACCAGTGTCAACTGAGTTTCTTCAGTGCAAATATTCCAGAATACAAAAAAGGGGTTCTCTCAGGGAAAAACACTTTCTCTCTCTAGAACACAGGTTAACTCTTAACTTTGCCCAAAGTCCTTTTACGATCCTCCCAACCCTCTATTTATAGACCTGGGATTCTCAACTGATATCCCCTTTAGATAGGGATATTTTATTATTCACCTTATATTTATATTACAATAAATGTTTAAAATACAACTGATCCCTAAATTCGAGTGAGGAGCGAGAGATTCCCGGATGCTTAGACCAATTCTCACTGAAGTCGTTTCGGGAAGTTTGACGTAGTCTCACATGCATGTTGATTACTCCTTCAAGCTTTCCGTGGGTCAAAGGTGGTATATGCATGGCTCTCCTTGGACCAAAGGTCATATAAGTTTGGCTCTCCTCGGACCAAGGTGGTCCGAGCCCACCTCCTTTGCTCCTTACCTCGGACAAGTCCGAGGTAAGCTCCTCCATGACTTGTCCGATCGGACACAATGGTTTTCTCCTTGGCTTAAGGTGGTCCGAACCACCCTCTTTGGCATCTCACCTCGGTCAAGCCCGAGCCCATTTCCTTCAATTAAGGTCCGATCGGACCTTGTAGTTTTCTCCTCGGACCAAGGTGGTCCGAGCCATCTTTTCCATATCATCTCCTCGGACCAAAATGGTCCAAGGCACCTCTCCTATGGGCATGTCCGATCGGACATGGTGCCCTTCTCCTCGGACCAAAGTGGTCCGAGCCTCTCTTTTTCAACCAAGGCCCGATCGGACCTTGTAATCTTCTCCTCGGACCAAGGTGGTCCGAGCCTACCTTCCTTCTCCTTCTCCTCACCTCGTACAAGCCCAAGCATACCTCTTCCATGGAATATCCGATCGGCCATTATGTGGCCTTCCCCTTGACTAAAACTTAAGTCTTAGTCATTCTCTTTGGACACATTCGAGCCAAAATATCAAGAGGCTCCCCAAGCTTAGGTCTGATCGGTCCTGTTGCTTTTATCCCTTGAACCAAAATCCAAATCTCTCCTTCAATCTTCTTGGACTTGGCTTCAGATCAATTACTAGGGTCTTCAAACTGGGGTCTGAGCCAAGCAACCCTTAGACCAAATATTCTCTTCGGTCGGGTGTATTTGACTTGACTATCTGTCCAATTTCTTAACTGGTGTATTGGGCCACTGCTAAGCCAGATCACCCCACTAACTCATGCCATGTGCCAATTTTATTGCCACATCATTCTTTTCAAATTTTTGGGATAACAATACGGGTATACTTAGTAATTTAGGAGATATACATATTATAAATATCGTCCCTTTAGTTACAATATAATAATCATTTAAATCCAAATATATACTTATTTGAATTTATGTTACAAAAATATTAATAAAATAATATATAGAATATTCTTGTTGACTCATCCATGCCACATGTGTAAATGTGATTTTTATCATATAATTGCCCCCAAGGTTTTAACTTTGTTTATGAATTCAAAAGCTTTACTAGTAGGTCCTCTTGGAGAGTGTTGTTGATATAGACTTGATGCTAAAGAAATTCTAGAGATAAATGTGATGTAGATTGGAGCTTCTGAAGTAGAGTTATTGTAATGCTCTAATTCCCTAATATGGCTTAGTGTCTGGATTAGGGGGGTCGGGAGGCAATAATTGAGTTAATTGTGTGCTTATGTGTTATGAGCATGTTATTATGCGAATTGTATTATGATATGATTATGCTTGCATGTTTAAGTGTATTAAATATGCACGTGGACCCGTTTCTTATTAGAATGGCATTTTTGTAATTTTGACCTGTTGAGGGTATAATTGTAAATATGTGTGATTTATAATTGTGACCACATTATTATGCGAATATATTTGAGTTACCCAGCACAAGGCGATCCTAGGGAGCAAGTTAGCAGAAAAGTCACAACGGGGTAAAATACCCAGCTTAGGGCGAGCTTAGGGGTCTTTTGGTAATTTGGTAAATTACCGGGAATTATAGAGTAACAGGAATTAATTGATGAATATTGGTTTGATAGAATTATTTGAGACTAGTGGGAATTATGCCAAATGACAATTTTGCCCTTGGGGGTAACCTTTAAAGTTAAATGGGGCAAGAGGCATTGTGGTCATTTGACCACATGTGTTACCAATTAGGCCAGCAGCTGAGCTTAGGCTCATTCACGTTCAAGACATTGCTATTGGGTTTTGGGAGCTTTTGGAAGCTTGAAAGGAGTGTGCCTAGAGATCAAGTGTAGAAGCCAATTCTTGGTGAAGATTGGAGCCAAATCTTGTGGAGTAGTAGCTGAAGATTGGGATTAGAGATTTTTAGGGCCATCATCAACCTCAAAGAATTCGAATGCAGAGGTGAGACCCCCTACCTTTAACATTTTAATGGTGTTTTGAGTTTAGAGTTTGATTTTAGGATTTTGAGTTGTATGTGGTGATTTGGGATGAGTTAAGCATTGGGTTTTGTTTCCTAGGCTTTGTGATGCGTTTTTGTGGTTGAAATCCTGTTGGAAACACTGGTGTTAGTCAAATTTGAAGTTTGATTTGGCTAGAAATCGTAGGTTTGGTGAATTGGGGAAGAACACTTGTGTTCTTGGCCGTTTTTGGGTTTCTGGCGACCTAGTGCGACCGCGCTAGTGTCTCAGAAAAGGCAGAATTGAGTTTCAATTTGGGTCTTGAGTTGTGGGGCACGACTGCGCCAGCAGTTGGCGCGACCACGCCAATGGCCTAGAAGTCCCAATTTTTTATGTGGGGGCAACCGCGCCAAGGGTAGGCGCAACCGCGCCAGGGGCCCTGAAACGCTGAAATGCTGAATTTTAAGGCTAGGGGGCTCGAGAATCCAATTTGGGAGCTCGCTTGGGGCTCGGGGGACATTTTTAGCGCCCCGTTAACTGAGAACAATGGTTTGAGAGTTAGAGTTCAGTTTAGAACTCAGGTTCTGGGGTTAATTCCTGATGAGCATATACTTGTGTTGTGACTAGGGTTTCCGCCAGGCTCGGGTCAGGGTTAGCGCTCAGGGTCGTTTCATCATTCTCACGAGGATCGAGATAAGAAAACTTCATCCGATGTGTAAGATACGATTAAGGCTTGGCCCAGTTGTTAAATGTAATATGATCAGAGCTTGACCCAGTTATTAAATGTAATATGATTAGGGCTTAGCCCAGCTGTTAAATGTAATATGATTATGGCTTGGCCTAGCTGTCAAATGTGACGCGATTAGGGCTTGGCCCAACTGTTAAATGTAAACATGATTATGGCTCGGGCCTAGTTAATGAGCATGATTATAATTATGCATGTAAACATATGTTTGAGTACACTGTAATGCGTTGTATCTGTGTGTATGATGAATGTATTATAGGTATGCTTCTTCCTGACTGGAAAGCTCGACTTATAAGTCGAGGATCTATCTATTGCATCTGATTAAAAGCTTGGCCTGTTAGTCGAGGACATATTTGGTTAAAAGGCTTGGCTTATAAGTCAAGGGTTTACAAGGCTTGACTTATAAGTCGAGGGTTTACAAGGCCCAGCTTATAAGCCCTGATCAACACTATACGCGCAAAGCGTAGGCCGTTATGGCTAGGCCACCCTGGCAGTGTATTATGCACTTGATTGGCTCAGATGCAATCTGAATAAATAGAAATGCGATACATACTTGTGTGACCTGGTGGTCACTTACCTGTACAATGTGCCTGCTTGGTTTCAGTTATCACTGTTAAACATGTTGTTATATTCTGTTAATTATCTGAATCTGTTAATATGTTTTATTGCTGAGCCTTGGCTCACGGGTGCTATGTGGTGGAAGTAAGGGTAATGATAAGCTTGGCTAGCCATGAGTTGAAGAGAGTTAGAGGAGATGTATACATATGCAGTCTGCTCGACCGCCACGACTGAGATATCGCAGAGGTACAAGGGTTGGACCATGTTTTGCCGCTTAGGTCGACTTACTTTGTAATTCTTGAGTTGTAAACAATTTTTAAACTTGTAGGGATCTTAGATAAGGACTAAAATTTTCAATGGAAATGTTTGTTCCTTTGACCAAGATTTTTAATACCTGAACCATTAGTCACCTAATCACATATTTTAGTCCAAATGACTCATTTAGTGAGTCCAACGCTAATTTAAACACACGTCGTAATGGTCCCTAATTAGTAGGGCGTTATAGTTATAGACCTTTCACTATTTAAATTTAAATTTAAAAGTCTATTCCTAATCATGGTATAAGTAGGAATTCTTATACTTTTATTTACTTCCACTCTAAGAGATCCACTCTTTTATTCTTCTTGGTTGACAACTTTGAATCTTTGAATCAAATTCTTGAGAAGTGAGTTCTTGATTTTCTTCACTTTTTCTTGAATCTTGATGAATAATTAATACTTGAATGCCTTGAGTGTAGTTGAATGGAACTAAAAAAATATAGAATTTCTTTGAGGAATTTTGGAGAATTGTTTTGTATTTTTGAAGAGCAAATATTCTTGTATTTTGGAGCTAATTTTTTGGGAATTTTATGAGAGAAATAATTTTTGAAGGTGGGGAATTTTTTTTTCATAAATCTCTTTGAAGAGAAACATGGATTGGAGCTAAAACGATGAGTAAAAATCAAAGAAATTGGTGTTGATCATAGCTGAAAAATGCTGAGACGAAAACACCAAATCAAGAAAAGGAAAAATGGCCCATTACTATTGAGAGAGCCCACCTAGATAGCATTTGGAGCAGCCAGCTAGTGAAGAAGAACCACGGAGCCCGCCCAGTTTTCTTAGATGGAGCCTGTAACGTCCTAATAATCCAGGGCCGTTACCTTGTGTGTTAAAATAGTGCTTGTCTTGTTAAGCAAGATATTTTGACCCAAAAGTGTCATTTAGAAATAAAACGGTAAATCAATACACCAAAGCTTGATAAAAAGATTCAAATCATTTTATAAATGCTACATGGGATCCCATTCATGTTAAACAAAACATGGTTCCAACTGTTGTTCACAATATGAGTCGGCCTAAGCGACAAAATTAGACTTTTGACTCAAGTCCACCCGATAACTCATAGCTGTAGGTTAAGCAGGCCGGACATGTACACACTCTTGTCAAGCCCTCTAGCTCATGGTTGATCTGTCTTTCCTTTTCCCTTACCTGCATCATAGAGCATCCGTGAGCCAAGACCCAGCAAGAAAAGTTCCACAAGACATAAATAATAATCACATCATGTATATATAATAATTCACATGATTAATAAATCATGCCACATAGATAACAATCATATAAATAACATTCCACATAATTCATGATCCATAATATATTTTAATAATATAAACTTTTAATCACCACTATATCAAATAATATGCATCACCCACACCATGTGTACGGTCAATGCCTAATAACGTGCATCATCAAGCAACAAGTATAGCAAAGTGTGTCTTCCATCACTAAGCTTATGGTAATAACCGTATACTCATTTCAATATTACGGTAATAACCGTAATCTCATACAATAGGACCAATGCCCGCTCTATGTGCAAATGCCAACTTTTCTTACCTAGATTCATCAACAATATAAGCACTGACCGAAGTGTGACCTTCTTCAAGCATCCTTAAATAGCTCTAAGTTACAACCAATATAACATAGGTGTAGTTATTCCATTAAACCAAAATCCAACATCACTTTTCATAAAAATCATAGGCTCTAAATACACTTTAAACATGTTCAATTATGTCCTAGTAACCCTAGCTTTAGTTCTCCTAAGGGAACCCATAAAAAACCATCAAAATCGGACCTGAAATAAAGCAAACACCATGGGCCGGTGGACCGGTTGCCCAAGGCCGGTCGACCGGCTGCCCAAAAATATGCAGCCTGCCAACATACAGCAGGCCGATCGACCGATTTGCACAGGCCGGTCGACCGGCTCTACACAGAGCCTAGATTTATGCATTTTTCAATTTTCTCAAACCTAACAAATCCGACCCCAAACTTGTTTCAAGCCATTTCTAAGTATGGTAATGACTCCAAAACAAGTATACAACTTAATATACATCATATAACATTAACGAAACAAAAAAATACAAGTTCTATGTCACAATTCAAGAATTATGGCTAAAATCCCCAATTTTCCCCAATCTTTAAAACTAAACAAAATCATGGCTTTCAATTCGAATTTAGAGATTAAACAGTTCATAAACATGTTTCTAATTTCAACCTACCCATAGAAACAACATAGTATCATCAAATTTCGAAAATCAACTAAAATCCTCAAATTTCATCAAGAACAAAAATGGAGAATATGAAGAGAATTCTTACCTTCCTCTTGTGATTGACTCCTACGGAAAGGATGTAATTAATGTCTGCCAATCCCTTTCTAAAGCTTGCAAATCTCTAGAAAATTTGGAGGAAAATTCAAGAGCTTGGTTGATAGAGTTTAGTGAGGGAGTGTTCTTGAGAAAAATGTAAAAATGAGGAAAGAACAAGGGAATGGTCATCTTATTACTATCCATGCACCCAAAAGACTAAAATGCTCCTCATATAATTTTATCTCCATACTAACCCCAAGGGTTAAATGGTCATCTTACCTAAACCTCTAATTACCATTATTACTATTTATCCCATTAATCTCCAATTGCCTCAATAATATCATCAAGTATAAAATTTCTATCAACTAGCTTAACCTCAACAATAATCTTAAACTCGATCAAAGTCAGATATTTCCATTGTGACATTCCATTATTATCGCTTGAATATGTCCACTATTGTTGACATTCATCATATTACCACATAATAATGTGGTTACAATGCACATAACATATATAATTACAAATATACTCTTAACATGTCAAATTACAAATATGCTCGTTCTCACCATGGATGAGTCTTAAACACATTTAATACACATAATCAAATATTTTCTATTATATAATATTATAGTTCATCAATTAATTCCACTCATTCTCTTCAGGCATGCCGTTAATGTTACTAAACTTAATTAGGAGTTTCAGACGTTACAGAGCCCACCTGTGCACCTAGTTGGGAGGTTCCCATCTTGCTTGATACTTTAAGGAGCCCACCCACGAGCTTGGGCTGGAGGTCGCCTATGGAGCCCGCCCCACCTGGACGAGCTAGGCTTGTCCCATTCTTATTTTTCTTTTGCCTGGGCTGACCGAGCCCTTCTCTTTTTTTTTCTTCTATTTTTTATAACTATATACATATATATATTTATATACTAGTGCAAGATACGTGCCAAAGGCATGTACCACCTATTCATATTGCTTATTTTATATAAAAAGTTGTTAAAGGGAAAACATATTTAACATAGTATTTGTATATATAAAATATTTTACAAAATTACAATATATGCTAACAAAAAAAATTATATAGTAGTTTATATATACAAAAGAAGAAATTTGTGGCATCGTTCTTATGTAATTATTATTATCTTAATATAGAATGTAGTAATGTCATTAGTGGATACATATGAATTATTTGTGATCTGTTAAATCCTATTTATATTATATTTTTTGTAAATAAATAAGAAAAATCACAAGAAAGCTTAACTGATTTATAGGACATGTGGCCAGTGATCAATGAAATAATAAGTAAAAGAAAGAAAGAAAACTCATAGAGGTATTCGAAAAAAATATAAATGAAAAAAAAACAAAAAAAAAGAGGATTTTCAGCAGCTTATTCACAAATATATATAGTATATATATATATATATATTTGTTCTCCCATATCCATACAGACATTTTTCTTTTTTCTTTTTTAAATGTGAATATATATATATGTACATATATATATAAATATTAGTATAAATATTTGTCATAGAGAAACTCTGTTGAATTATGGAAAGCTTTTTTAAGCATGTTGATGGGACTTCCGCAGAACTCCTTTATACATAGCATTTTTTAGTAAAAATGCACATCCACATTTAGTATATTTTCAAAATTGTAGAAAATAATTTGCATCCTAGCTAGGGGTGTACACGGTTTGGTTTGGTGTGGTTTAGAAGAATTTTGAAATCAAACTGCTCATGCAGTTTTGTCAAAATGAAAAACCAAACCAAACCCCTACACCCTCATTTCTAAAATATTAGTTTTAGAAAATCTCACGATTCATTCCGATTTAATTGGTCTTGGAGAGTTAGAAGTCGTGATCGAACCATTTAAATTTGAACGGTCCAGTTAAACTTAACTGTTAGAAAAGGTTTCAGCGGTCACGGTTTTTGGCAGTTTGGTGCAGTGCGGTTTGGGTGCCAAACCGCGGTTTATATGAACACCCCTGACCATAGCTATCCCACAACCTCGTCTTTTTCATGAGTTTTTTCTTCTTGATCAAAAAGAGTCTAGTTTGGACACCAAAAAGTAGTGAGCAAACATAAAAATCCTTTAGGATGATGAAATGCATGGCGAAGTGATGAGGAGTCAGTGAAATTAGTCAAGGAGTATTGTGGAGTGTGTAGTGCAAGATACTAAATAATTTTTACAAAAGCGCATAATGCGAAACATTCCCATACGTAACCATTTTCTGAATAGGAATTCATAACCACTTACTCTAAGCACATAGTAAATCTTGATGCAGCCTCTTAAGCTCTCCTTGAAAAAGATCGTACATTCAATTGGAGGCTAGGTAAATGAGCATCGTCTGTTCAACAAGAGATCATATGAATAGGATCTTGCAAGTGAGCATGCCTACTCACAGGAGACCGTTGTAGGTTGAGATCTTACTTCTTGGGGAAGTATTTGCTCTAAAGAAAGTCGAGTTCTCATTTAGAATGGAGTGTCTACTCTTGAGAAGGTCGAGCTCTCACTTCAAAGTGGAGTGTCTGCTATTGGAGAAGGTTGAGCTCTTGCCCCTAGGTGAAGTGTCTATTCTTAAATAAGGTGAAGCTCTCACTACTAGGTAGAATGTTTGCTCTTAAAGAAGGTGGAGCTCTCACTTCTAGGTGGAGTTCCTCGTTGTTATCCCTAAAAATAAGCTTGTTGATGTGGCACTCTTGTATGACATATGGCTAGGAGAAAACTTATACGACATCAAAGCTTGGTTGGATATCGCAACTAGGATAAGTTATGAAAGAGCTTCAGAAGCGTTGCATCAAGAATACTACCGGTTGTTGAATATATAGTTGTTCGATGTATATGTAGCTGGTTGAGTGTAAACTTCAAGACACGTAGCTCGAGCAATTTATTAAGAATATATGTTTTGAATGTATTTTTTAATCATTCATATATAAATTGTTGAAATTGGTTAAATATAATGGTTAAGTTTTATACACGATGAGGTGCAAAACACTTAGCGGTTTCATTTAAGTAGAAGTGAAATTATAAGTTTTTGTTGTAGGCATTTATTGACTTTTTTGGGCCTAAAATGATACAATGGGGTATCTAAGCATGCTCAAAAAGTTTGGGAGCATTTGGAGGTATTTTAAGTCACTTTTGGAGAAGTTGACCCGGCCTTGAAGGCGATGCGTCACCTCTTTTCACGGTCATTTTTGGCTTATGCTAGAAATGTACCCAAAATGCTATAACATTTTTTGGCCTGTGCTAGAAATGCGCCCAAAATGATAAAAGTTACATTTTTACCTCCAAATGATGTGTTTAAAAGTTCTAATCCTATTGGTTGATCATAATGATGGTGCCTACAATATAAAATGGGTTCCTTAAAGTTGTGAAACCTTGATCACACTTTTCAACTCTCTCTCTCTCTAGCTTTCTAAGAATACTCATTACTTCTAAGAAACTCACCAAGAATTGCTTAACTTGTGTGAGTTTCAAAGGCTTGTCGAATCCCACTTCTCATTCCATCTTGGTAAAACTTCAAGCAACTTTGGGAAGGCTTGGAGTAAAGATTTTGGACAACGATACTCCTCGTGTATAAACCTTTTGATGTTCTCAAAATTTGAAGACTCAATTCTTCAATTCAAAGGTTGTATCTCTCTAAAATCCTAACTATCTGAAATAGACTTTTTTTTTTATTTCATTTTCGAGTTTCCCAATATATTTTGTGTTTTTACCTTTGATAGTTCTATTATATTTTATGTGAGGATTCCATTTATCTAAGAGGTGTAATTTACTCTCCATTTTTCATCATTTTCCCTAGATCTTTCTTTAATCTTTGAATTTTCAATATTTGCTTTCATACTATACATGTGATTCTTGATTAGTATCTAGAGTTTGTATTATTGACTTTATTCCTATTATTATTGATAAAATGCTTAAGGCCCAAGGCCTATTATGTAAGATCAATATATATATATATATAAGATTGAATGACTCATTTATTTTTTTATGCATACTTTACATACAAAAACTCTATTGTTTTGTATTCTCTCTCAGGCTTAAGAAACTTAATTGAATATTGTTCTTTTGATCTTGAGTTTAAGATTCTATTTAATAAAACTATCAAGTGGACGTAGATTTTTACCAATTCTTGGGACCGAACCACAATAAATTCTTGGTGTTTTTTTGTTTTTATCTATCATTTTATTGACTCAATGTCATTGGCCTAATCCGCAGTTAACATTTTGGTAATTTCATTGAGAGTTGAACTCAAAAACACCTATTTATCTTCATTCATCTCAATCTGCAATGGCTCGAGGAAATGATACGAACCAATCAACTGCTAATCAGTCTGCACAACCAATACCCCTACAGGGTCCCATTGACACCAATATCGAGCCGAGGGTGGATTTCGGATGATGCACCACCCAATAGGTTGTGCGGATTCATGAAGCCATGGGTCCTATGCATGATGAAGTGGCTAACATTCAGGCCACTCATGAAGCTACACTAGTGGCTGTAGCTAAAGCTTTAGTTAGACAACAAGCTAAAATTGACCACCAAATAAGGATTCTAGAAAAACAACAGCAAAAGGCTGATCGCGGGTGTAAAGAAGTTATTGTGGCCCTCAAAGCTACTTTAAAATTAGCTCGAAGAGGACTGGCGCCACCTGCACCTCCAATCTAGCAGAATCTGCAATGGAATCCTAAATGGAAAACAGAGGCTCATAGTCAGAGGTGACGACCAAAAAAGAGGAGATGGTATTCCTCTCCAACAACCACGAATGAGTAGAAGCCATCATTGTAACAGATTCAACCAATCGCCAAGGTGATAAAGAAATATTTTACCTGACAAGTAGATCCTACCTGCTCGTGATAATCAATTACCTCAAAATCCAAAAAATGTACACTTAGAAGTAGGGGTGTTCATTAGATCACATCCAATGTTTTTAGACCTATTCGATCTGATCCAATTATCCATTGGATGTTGGATCTAATCCAATTAACTTGTCTCAACCGATCCGATCTAATCCAATTATCCATTGGATTGGATTTGTTTTATTAATTGGATGTGTCCCTTTACATATTGTTATCCCCAAAAATTGGAGTTCGATGACGTGGCAATCAGAAGTGATAAGTGGCAATAAATGGTCCATAAACAACACATTAATAGTCAATAAATGTATTGGCTCTTCGGAGTTGTGATAAAGTGATCTGACCGACCTGGTAGAGTTTCTGTCAGAGCGATAAGGATTTTTGACTGACCAGTCAAGTGTCATGACCAACCAGTCAGGTGTCATGACCGACCAGTGAGGTACCTGTCCAACCAGTCAGGTGCTTGGCCGACCAGTCAGGTGTTTGGCCGACCAGTCAGTCATTTTGGCCGACCGGTCATCTGTTTTGGCCGACCAGTCAGTCCGTTTTGCTAGACCAGAAGTGTGCTAGAGGTGTGCTTTGCCGACGAGAGGTGTTTGCCTATGTCCTCAGTAACAGCTTCAACCCGAATCATTCTTAACTGCCGCGGGAATCTCTCAGATATCCCGGAATAATAGCCATATTGTTGTAATATTAGATTTATTTATATTTTATTAATTAAAGTCTGTTGGAAGAATAAATGACCCGGTAAAAGGGAGATATTTATGTATGATCCATGAGCCTATAAATAAAGGGCTCATGGCATCATTTGGGGTGATTTGATCTTTTTAGACTGAGAAAACTCTCTCGTTTTGAGATTTTGGGGACTGTTACTTGGGGCATTTTCTGAGAGGTTAAAGAGATAAAGCTTGTATTCTCTAGAGAGAGAAACTCTATATTTTCTACTTGCACTTAAGAAACTCAGTTGGCTCAAGTTCATCTGATCTTAAAGTGTAGGCTAAATATATCACAACTCCAAGTGGATTAGGCTATTACCAACACATTGGGGCTGAACCACTATAAAAATTGTCTATGTAGTATTTTTCTCTTGAAGGTTTATTATCAATTTGACGTCTACAAGTCGTTGGCCAAAAATGCGGTCAACATTTTGGTGCTTTCATTGAGAGCCTGAAGAGAAGAAACACACGACTATCATATCGAAATGGCGCCCAAGAATACCAATGCGGCATCCAAAAAGTCAGGCACGTCAAAAGAGCCTGCTAGATCAGAAGATCCTGGACCGCAGAACCCAGAGACTGAGCCCAGGGTGTTTCTCGAGGAGACCACTCCAGAAGTTGAACAACTCCAAGAAGCAATAGGCGCTTTACAAGAAGAGATGATGTAATTCAATGCTCGGCAGGAGTCTTTCGCTGAAGAGATGGATAAGCAGAGAGCTGTGTTAGAGCAGGAAAGGCGCGATATGGAGGCCAGAAGTGAACAACTCAGACAACGACAGGAGGAAGTCGATCGGAGACATCGTGAAGCAGTACTTGCTCTAGAAGCGGCTACCCAATTGGCCCAAGCCAATGCTCAAGCCGCGACACGAGCAGCCACCCAGGGAGCAAGAAATAATAATGTTGGGCGGAGGACCACTGACAGAGCCAATTCTCGGGGATCGGACAGAAGCAGGAGTAGCCCCCTGGTCGGGAAGATGATGGGGACCGATCCAGAACTTCCTCGACGCAAAGGGAGCACTCTAGAACCCCCTCCAAGAGCCACTGATAAAAATCTTCTAGATCAGGGAGTCATCGATCGGGCAGTAAAAAGACTCCACCCAGGCAGGATCAGACCAAGACTCCTCGAGATAAGAGGACTTCACAATTCAAAGATGGGCATGGTCGTGATGAGGCTGATAGTCATCACACCGACCAGTCAAAGGAAAAGGAGGGCAATGACCAACAAGGAGGAAAAGACTGCCCGGGGCGTACCGAAAGACCTCCACTGCACCCCAGCCAGCAGCGTAGTGGGAGAGCACAAGTCCCACGCAGTAAGCCCTCTGAAAAATCAAAAAGTACGGTGTTTGATCGAGCAAGAGAGCATGCTTCCCGGAAGGATCTGAGGGACGTTATCACCAACAAGAGAAGGATCGTCCCGGTCGAAGGGCAAAATCTGAAGTGGCAGCCCATTTTGTGTCTGTATTAGAGCAGCCCAGCCTCCGGAAAAATATAAAGCACCGGTTCTGCCAGTATATACAGAAAAGGTAGATCCCATCAGACATGTTGGGAAGTTCGAGGACTAGATGGAGTTGCTCGGAGTAAGTGACAATTATCGATGTAGAGTTTTCCCAACTACTTTGTCAGATACCGCCCAGGAATGGTATTGGAAGTTTAAGCCGAACTCCATAACCTCTTGGGAAGCATTCAGGAAGGAGTTTTGTAGACAATTCAACACTGCCTGGACTCCACCAGTTTATGCCAACCACTTGGCAGACATCAAACAAGGAAAAGATGAGTCTTTAAAGAATTATATACAGAGATTCATGAGAGAAGCCAATAGAGCAACTGCTGCAGGAGACGCGGGGAATATGGTTGCCATATCCGATGGGATAACTTATCAGAGCCCTTTGCGAGATAGCATACATAGAAATCCAATTTCAACACTTCAACAATTTCTTGACCGAGCAGACAAGTATATGAAATTGGATGATGCAATCGAGAAAGAGGAGAATGGCATAAAAAATCTGGGCGGATCAACTAACCCTCCTATGGATGGTGGAAAGAAACGTGGAAATAACGGGTCTGACCACCATGAGGAAAAGAAAGCAAAGTTGAGTTCAAATGAAAAGCCAACCAAGTATGAGCTCAATTCACTAATTACACCACTCTCTCAGCCAGCCGAGCAGAAATATATCTTGCTAGTCATGAAGAGGTTCCCTACAAGAAACCTCTACCCATCAGGAAAGATGAGGAAGAGAGACATGAATAAGTTTTTTCGTTTCCATGGAGATTATGGTCACGACATGAATGAATGCAATCACCTCAAGGACAAGATAGAGTTTCTTCTTCGGTCGGGCAAGTTGAGAAAGTACCGGGCAGAGACACCACAAGGAGAAGGAAGCAGCAGCAATCCTGGGTTCAAACGACAAGGATCTCCACCCTTGCAGCCCGGACCTGTGGACTTTACCTTAGACACTATATGTCGAGGTCCACACTTGGCTATGGAAAGCAACGAAGCAAAGGAGAGGTATGCTGAGCGGGAGTGCTAGGATCAGGAGCCACTGGAACGGCGAGCGTCTGTGAATATATTATTTCTAAATACCGCTTTCAGAGTGGTAGTTTAATTTCAAGTTGTTTAACTTGTTATTTAAATTTGGTTTATGAGCTAGTTATTTGCTGACCAGTCATCTATTTTTGAACAATTTTTGTTGTTTAAGACTCGTTATTAGACACGTATTGTCCTTTTTTAATTTATGAGTAATAAAAGAGATTACGCGCAGCGTGGTCGATTCTTGCTACAAATGTGCATGTGTGTTAATTATTCGAACAATGTTCAACTGGTCGGTAAAATCGGACAATGTTCAACTGGTCGATACATTCAAGTAGTGTTCAACTGCTCGAATATTTTCAATATATTCTATGTGTTTCACGAGCAATTAACTGCTCGAACAGATTCGGTCAAGTAGCAAGTGACCAGGATCTTCCAACACTCAATCGATTGGGGGGAAAATGGGGTATGCTGGTATATAATTTAACACAGGCAATAAGAGCACGAGTAAGAATATTTGTTTTTAGGCTGACTTGTAAAATTTTGAAGTCAAAAAAGGCCATTAAGCTAACTTGTTTGACAAAGCTTAAGTAACTTGGAATTTTTCAAAATTTCAAGTTAGAAGCAAATATTCGTGTGACAATAAACATTATGCTCATAAAATGTTAGAGCAATAAGAGTGTGAGAAAGTATACTTAGTATGGACTTATGAAATGCCTAGAATTTCTAAGTTAGAAAACTAAATACTCATGCGAAAATATAAGGCATACATCAGAGAGACTTTACTATTCACAAAAAACTTATAACTTTTTAAGTCTAAAAGGACTTAGAATGTTTTAAGTTAACAAAGAAAAGTCAAGTATAAATGCCAACAGCTCGACTGTATGATAAAAATATCAAAACTACTAAGCAACAATTGTCTTTACAAGAAAAAAGAGTAAACTACTGGCCATGTACAAAGTCTAGCTGATCAGGTGCAAAGTTTTCCTGGCCGGGAGAACAGATACAACTTCCCTGATCAGCTGAGCATGTATCACTGGTCGAGTAGGAAACTCTATTGTTGAGCATGACTAACAATGACGAGTCCCTGGAGTGAATCAAACAAACACGAACAAATGCTTACAAAGTAAATACTACATAGTGAAAAAATGTCTTTGAGAAGAGAAGTCAATTTTTCCCCAAGATTGATTGAGAGAAATCAATCTCTCAAAATACTTTTGGGAGATTCGAACAAGGCGCTTTGAGGGATAAGTTTTAGGTATAAGGCTTAAGTGGCTATGCCATATGCCCGAGCGATTGGGGTGCATGGCCGAGCGGCTGGAGGAGTTGCGTGTCTGAGCAGTGGGGCTACGTCCGAGCGGGTGTGCGCTGCGTCCGAGTGGGTGGCGTGAGTGTCCGAGCAGGATGGAGCTGCGTCTGAGCAGCTGGCATGAGTGTCCGAGCAGTGGGGCTGCATCCGAGCGGGTGTGCGCTGCGTCCGACCGGGTGGCGTGCATGTTTGAGCGGGATGGAGCCGCGTCCGAGCAGCTGGCGTGAGTGTCCGAGCAGTCATGCGCGCGTCCGAGCAGATGGTGTCAGGCATGTTTGAGCGGATTGGGCATGACCGAGTGGCTTAGGCGTGCATCCGAGAAAATTGGTGGTGAGCATCCGAGTAGCTAGGGGGCATGTCCGAGTGTCCGGGCAGTTCGATGAAAATGACCGATCGGCCATATGCATTTTTTTTTCCAACAAGCTATTTCCGAGGAGCTAGGCCTATCGACCAAAAATAGTGACCGATCGGCTATCAGGTTCGAAAAAACAAGTTGAATTTCAAGGGTTCAATAAGCTTCAAGATAACATCAATGATCATCATGTACCCATGATCCCGAAGGAGCAATGGAAATGGGAAACTGATAACTACCGTTTTCATGAAAAGAAAAGTTCAGTCGTGGGTTTACTACAAAAATGAAGGTTACTGACTGGATGGAAACTTTTGGATGACCTCAACAACATTTTGCTAGAGAAAAAGTTTATCATACGAATAAATCATATAATAAACTTGGGGGGCAAATGTTATCCCCAAAAATTGGAGTTCGATGACGTGGCAATCAAAAGTGACAAGTGGCAATAAATGGTCCGTAAACGACACATTAATAGTCAATAAATGTATTGGCTCTTCGGAGTTTTGATAAAGTGATTTGACCGACCTGGTAGAGTTTCTGTCAGACCGATAAGGATTTTTGACTGACCAGTTAAGTGTCATGACCGACCAGTCAGGTGTCATGACCGACCAGTGAGGTACCTGTCCGACCAGTCAGGTGTTTGTCCGACCAGTCAGGTGCTTGGCCGACCAGTCAGGTGTTTGGCCGACCAGTCAGTCATTTTGGCCGACCGGTCATCTGTTTTGGCCGACCAGTCAGTCCGTTTTGCTAGACCAGAAGTGTGCTAGAGGTGTGCTTTGCCGACGAGAGGTGTTTGCCTATGTCCTCAGTAACAGCTTCAACCCGAATCATTCTTAACTGCCGCGGGAATCTCTCAGATATCCTGGAATAATAGCCATATTGTTGTAATATTAGATTTATTTATATTTTATTAATTAAAGTCTGTTGGAAGAACAAATGACCCGGTCAAAGGGAGATATTTATGTACGATCCATGAGCCTATAAATAAAGGGCTCATGGCATCATTTGGGGGGATTTGATCTTTTTAGACTGAGAAAACTCTCTCGTTTTGAGATTTTGGGGACTGTTACTTGGGGTATTCTTGAGGCATTTTCTGAGATGTTAGAGAGATAAAGCTTGTATTCTCTAGAGAGAGAAACTCTATATTTTTCTACTTGCACTTAAGAAACTCAGTTGACTCAAGTTCATCTGATCTTAAAGTGTAGGCTAAATATATCACAACTCCAAGTGGATTAGGCTATTACCAACACATTGGGGCTGAACCACTATAAAAATTGTCTGTGTAGTATTTTTCTCTTGAAGGTTTATTGTCGTTTTGACGTCTATGCGTTGTTGGCCAAAAACGCGGTCAACACATATGTATTTGATCGGATTGGATCCATCCAATATTTTTGAGAATTTATTTATCTTAATTTGTTCAAAAAATTCCTAATATTATAAATAGAAAGATTAATTTGTTCAAAATGATACAACACCATAAAAATACAACATAAATTATAAGCATAATCCTAAATAAATAAATAAATATATTTTTAAAATATATATACAATTGGACCAGTTTGGTTTTATTGGATTTTTGCATATATCATCCAACAACCAATCCGATCCAATTTGGATCTACAAAATTTGATATGATCCCATCCAATCATAACTAGATATCCAATTTTTGGTGGTCGGTTGTAATTGGATCTGTCGGTTGTAATTGGATTGGATGATTTTTTGCACACCTCTACCCAGAAGATTTAAGGTCAGTTACAGGTTCTGGTCGACATAATGCGTCAAGATGCCATGATCAGGGTATACCTTGTAACAATTGATCCGTTAGACCCTATAACCAGGGAAATCTAAAGTATCGACCAACACCACCTCCATGTACAGGGATGGTCTGGGAGATGATGAGACCGACAGTGGCCAAGCTAGAAACTGCCAATATAAAGAATGTTAACCAACATGCAGAGATGGTCACGGTGATGATGAAGTGGGCAGTCAATATTATGATGACTCTCAAAGACCAAGAGAAGATTGGCCAAACCCTCAAGATATACCTCCAAGATATAATAGTTGAAATCCCCAATATCCTCTTCCAATGAATAATCGATCAAATTGTCAATTTTCTAGAGGAAGACCGAGAAGTACGAACATTTTTTTACAGACTAGGGGCTGCGGTACCTGTAACGTCCCAAATTTGCCAATAAGGATTAATTCCTCAATTAGTGTGCTAGGAGGGCATAATTGGATTTTATATGTAAATTATGTGAAATTTATTGAATATATGTGTGATCGTGTGACATATATGAATTATATTGTGATATGAATACTTATGCATGTTTATGTGTATTAAATATGCATGTGGGCCCGTTTTTGTCAATAAGGGCATTTTTGTAATTTTGACCCATTAAGGGTATAAATGGAATTATATGTGTTATATGATTGAGACCACATTTTTATGTGGATATATTTGCGATATTCGACACGAGGTGATCCTAGTGAGCGAGTTAGCGGAAAAATCACAATGGAGTCAAATACCCAGCTCGGGGTGAGCCAAGGGATATAATGGTAACATAGTACATTACTGGGGTTTAGCGAGAAATGATAATTTATTTGGTGATTATTTGGGTATGTCAGGATTACTTGGGAATCTTAAGTAGAATTTGAATTTTAGCGGGGAAAAGGGTGGCAAAAAGATGATTTTGCCCTTGGGGGCGTTAGAGAACCAAGGTAAAGGCTACGGGCATTTTGGTCTTTTCCCTAGCCTTGGACTACCTTAGTCATCTAGGGACTTTAGGAAGCTTAGAAACAGGCAGAACAAAAGCACTCAACAACTCAACTTTCTCTCTCTCTCTCTCTCTAATTTTTCTTCCTCTTGAAGCTTGGTGGAGGATTTTTGAATTTTGAAGAGAATTGAAGCTGTGAATTGAGGGTTGGAGCTAGGAACGGGATTAGGTGCAGCTCAGGGTTGTGAATTCACGGTTGAGGTAAGGAATCGTACTTTGTTTTAGGTGAAATTCTGTTATAGTTTAAGTTTTGGTTGAGGTTTAAAATTTAGTTTTGATTTTGAGTTTTGGTAAGGAATGGTTTAGTTTTGGGGTGTTTATGATGCTTATGTTGTGTTATTGAGAGTCCTAAACTCAATTGGGACTTTGATATAACTTTGGGTTGGGTTTGGAGAGGTTTTGGCTTGGCAAAAAATGCAGAAAAAACCCAGAATTTCTGGGTTCGCAGAGTTGCACCGCGACGCTGTTCTTGGAGCACCGCGGCCCACATGAACTCAAGGGCTAGGGGTGGTTCTCTGAACTGCCTTAGCGCCACGACATTTGTCTAGGGAATTAAGGGAATGTTCTCTTTGACTTGTAGAGGGCCACGACGCTTGTGGGGACACCGCGACTCAAATTGAGGATTTTGGGCAAATGGGGTTTTTAAGCTCGAGAACTCAAACCTAAAGGTTTGGGAATGTTTCTACTACCCGGTTTAGTAGAATTCGAGATCCTGAAGGTTAGGAATTAACCCTGAAGATTTGAAATAGTATAGTGCTTGATGGTTGTCCATTTTGCGTTGTGACTAGGTTATACCGTTAAGGCTCGGGAGTAAGGATTACGCTCGGGATCGCCATATGCTACCTACACGAGACTTGAGATAAGAAAACTGCACCCTTGTTGTAATCAAGGCTCGTGGCCCTGTTAATGAATATGACTATGATTATGCTTGTGATTATTTGATTAGACGTGCTTGTATATGCTGCATCTGATTGTGTGTTATGCAAACTATATGCTTGATTATACCTGATCTGAAAGCTCGACCTAAGGGAGCAAGGGACAACATTAAGCATGCAGAACGCAGACCATTTTGGCTAGGGCAACCTGAGAGTGAAATATGTACTTGACTAGCTTGAACGCCACCTAAATGTTGGGTTTTATGCCCTTATAAAACCATGTCGGACATGTAGCACGATTTCATATTATCAATAAAAGTAGTAGAAATCATTTAGTTTGACAACTGTGTTGCTTGCTTGTTTTATTACATGATTATTGAAATAATACAAACATTTGTAAAATCCCGAACATATGGATAGTTACAATTATAGTGACTAGGTCACAATGGATTATAGTTGTAATTATATGTTCAAAAGAACGAGTCCTGAGATTAGATCAGTGCATTGGATTATCACTCATTAGGCAATCTACGATATGATCTACTTACACATTCAGGGTGTGATGTCTTGTCCAAGGCATCGACCAAGTAGATAAGATCGGATGTATTTAGTTACATCGGACTAGGACCGATATTGATTATTGATTGATATATAAGTATCGTTGTTATCAAATCTAATCAATGTCACAACGTTGACCATATATTAAGTCGATCTTAATTCTGAGTGATAATATTCTGCTAATTATATTATTTAAATCTTTTGACTTGTTTATTACCAGCTTACCCTACGGTCTAGCCCATACTTACATCTTGGAGATTTATTAGTGTAATTAAGTGGGAGTATTATTCATAGATACGAAATCTATAACTTCTGTATGAGAAGTGAAAAGATGGTTTCCTTAATTGCTTTGTTCAAAAGGTTAAATGATTGAGATCTCATTTCTGTGATTAAGTTCACGGAAATATCATTTATAAGGAACTTAGTGGGAGTTAAGGATAAAATACTGATGAGGGGTAAGACGGTAATTTGCACCCAGCTCGTTAGTAAGTCATCGATAGAGAATTGACTGATTGTAATGGTTATAACAATGGATAACGTATTTATGGTTTTGAAAATACGTTCTATGAATTCAAGAGTTCAATTCCGAGTCTATAGTGGAGTCACGAGGAATTAATAAGGTAGTGAAATTATTCTTAAATAAATTCACGGTAACTTGTTGGAGCTTGATTTCATGGATCCATGGTCCCCGCATCACCTTTGAGTAAATCATCTAGAATGTCTCAATTAATTGATTTAATTATCAATTAGGATTTTTAAAGTTGACTAGGTCAATTTTGGAAAATTTACAGAAATATGAGATTTAGAGAATAAAAGAGAATCTTTGGTTAAATTTATTAATATTGATAAATTGGTATCAATATAAATAAATAATATTAAATCAAGTTTCAAATTATAATTAGTTAATTTGAATAAGGATTTAATTAATTAATTAAAAATAAATAAATAAATAAAAGGTTTTGAATTTAGGCCCAATTGGGATTTAAATTCAAAATAAAGAGAATGGGCCCAAGTCCATTTATGGCAGTCCAAGGCTTTTATTTCTGTTTATTATTTTAAATTAATTTAAATTTAAATAAATCCCATTAAGTTGCCTATATAAGGAATATGATATCTAGGGTTTTGATAAGCAAGTCAGTCTCAGTTGATTTGGGTAAGTGAAAACCTAGACACTCTAATCCTTTCTTAGCCACAATCTCTTCTTCTTTTCTAGATCTCTATCTCATGTGTTGAGAACCAGCCCACACTAGTTCTAGGTTGATCAAAGGCTTGGTGAGGAAGACTGTGTTGCTAATCTTGTTCAATCTCTTGATAATACTCTGCTACAGAAAGGAATCAAGGGTTAGAGAGATTGAAGGATGGAGTTGTTCCAGTTCCGCTGCGTAATGTAAGTTTTTACTTTACTCTGTATTTGTATCAATTTCATAGGAGCATGTTCTAGGAATTTGCATGTTTGTTTGATAATATGTAAATTGCATGAAAATAAATAAAGATCCTGCAATGAGTTTTTCCAACACTAAATAATTAAAAGTGCAGTCTACACTTGTCTAACTCATTGGCTGTTTAATTTGGACTATGTGTTTGTTTGAGCAGGGTTGTTACAGTTAAGCTTGTTGTATATATTCTGTTGATTTAAGTTTTCTTGCTGAGCCTTGGCTCACGGGTGTTATGTGGTGCAAGTAAGGGAAATGGGAAGCTGGACCAGCCATGAGTTGGATAGCATTAGGAGGGGCGTCGTGTACATTTGAAGCTGCTCGACTGCCACAACCGAGTATTCAAGAGGGACTAGAGTCAAATCCTAGTGTTGCCGCTTAGGCCACCTTATGTTGTAATTTCCTTTGGAGTTGTAAATTCCTTATAAATACTTATTTTGGGATCCCATGTACAGACTTAAACTTTTAAATGAAAGTAACCGTTCCTATGATATAAAATTTTAAACCCTAACCCATTAATAACTCTTAGTCACACGTTTATTTCCAAATGACTTGGTTAGCAAGTCCAATACTATTTAAAATACACAATGTAGTGGTCTTGGCTATTCAAGGCATTACAGTACCATACAAAGGAGAAAATTTAAGGAATGTTCTCGAACAACGTAGGGAAAGGCTGGTCAAAGAACATGGTTCTGCTGTCCCTTCAATCATTATCGAACAATTGAATGGCAACACAGTCATTCAACTAGTGCCACAAGTTAGCCATAAACTATTCATGCAGTTTCACCATCCATTCAAGCATAACTCTGATGCTTTGAATTAGATGGTGAAAAGCTTGGTCTAGCATAAACAACCAGGTGTAATAAGCATCAATCGACGAAAAATAATTCATTTTTTTGAAAAGTTCAATGTAGCTGAGATATCGAGTAAGTTCAAAATGTTGTAATTGTTGGGGGGAGATTGAACCTATCTAGGTAGATTTGGGATGAAACCTACAATATAGAAATCTAGAAAATTAAAAGAGAAAACAAGTGCAAACCATGAATCAAAATCCAATCTATGACGAGAAGAAGAACACCACTTGTCTATTTAATGTTGGGGAAGAAACAACATAAGGCTCATACATAAGGAGAATCACTGTCCAAATTCTCTATTTCTTAGTTCACCATTGAAGATTGAGGCTTTTTCTAAGAGGAAAGAGAATTTAGATGGTACAAGCCTTTAGAATTCAAAAGACAAACATTTTCTTGATGAGTTTCTTGGAGAAAACTTATGATCTTTGAGAGCTAGAGTTAGATAGATAGATAGATAGATAGAGAGAGAGAGAGAGAGAGAGAGAGAGAGAGAGAGAGAGAGAGAGAGAGAGAGAGAGAGAGAGAGATTGAGAGAGAGAGTTAAAAAGTGAGATCAAGGCTTTACAACTCTAAAGGACCCATTTTATAGTGTAGGCACCGTCATTAATTCTAACCAATAGGATTAGAGCTTTTAAACACATAATTTTGGAGCCAAAAAACGTAATCTAAATCCTAAGACAGACGACATGTCGCCTAGTGACAAGTGCATGTCTTGGATTGGGTTTTATGTGGCAACATGTTGCCACCTGGGTTGCGAGATGTCGCCTTCCCACTTCATAAGGTGCCCAAAATCACCCTTAATTACCTCCATAATGATTCCAAACTTTTAGGGTAAGCATAGTGTTAAGAATGTATGGATTTACACTTTCTAAATCAACAATGAATAAATGAAATAAACTCAATAATACAAACCTTAGAGACTAATCAAGAATCACACACAAAGTATGAAGACAAATCTTGAAAATTCAAAGATTAAAGAAAATCTAGAAAAAGATGTAAAATGGAGAGTGAAATTACAATTCCTAGATAAATGGAATCCTCACATGAAATAATATAGAACTATCAAATGTTTGAACACAAAATATAATGTGAAACCCTAAAATGAAATCAAAATTGTCAATCTCAGAAAGTGAGAATTTAGAGAAATACAACTTTTGTTTTGAACAATTGATTCTTCAACCTTGGGGTACATCTAAAGACTTATACACGAGGAGTATCACTATCCAAAATCTCTATTCCAAGCCTTCCCATTATTGCTTGAAGCTTCTGTTGGGGTTTTATGCCCTAATTAAAACTCAAATTCTTTGTAATCTCATTTTATTATCAATAAAAGAATAGAAATCATTTTTTGACTTGGTTAATCACTTTGCTCACATGTTTTATTTTCATGATTATTTGTTTAATATAAACTTCTATTAAATCCTGAGCATATAGCTAATCGTATGTATAGTGACGTAATCACAGTGGAATATAAGTATGATTAAATGTTCAAAATAAATTAGTCATAAGATTAGTCAGTGCACAGGATTTGCACGGACTTGCCAATCTATGATATGATCTACTTACACATTGTGGTGTTATGTTCTTTCCAGGACATTAGAAAAGTAGATAAGATCAGATGTATTTGTTACATCGGACAGGACCAATATTGATAGTTGATAAGATAAGTAAACACACCGTTATTATCTATTCTAGTCATATCATATAGTTGACCATAGGTCAATTCAATCTCAATTCTGAGTGGTTAGTATTCTAACTGATTGTATTATTTGAGTTCTTTGACTTGTTCATTACCAGCTTACCCTACAGACTAGCCCATACTTACATCTTGGGAACTCGATAGTATAATTGAGTGGGAGTGTTAATCATAGATATGAACATCTATAGCTTCTGATGAAGAAGTGAAATGATGGTTTCCTTTTAGTTTGGTTCAAGGTGTTAAATGATAGAGATCTCATTTTAGTAATTATATTAGTTTACTGAAATATCATTTACAAAGAACTAAGTGTTTTAAGGATAAAATACAATGAGGAGAAAAACGGTATTTTAGTCCTATCTCATTGTAGACCGTCTATAGAGGATTGAGTGACAATTATGGTTGTAACAATGGATAATTAATAGCGTATCTATATTTGTTATAGTGCGTTCTATGAATTCAAGAGTGCAATTCTGAGTCTATAGTGGAGTCACGAGGAATTAATAAGTTAGTAAATTTATTTGTTAGATTTATGATAACTTATTGGAGCTTGATTTCATAGGCCCATGGTCCCCATTGTACCTTGGATAAAATCATCTAGATAGTCTCAATTAATTGATTTAATCATCAAGTAGAATTATCAAAGTTGACCAGGTCAATTTTGGATAGTTTCAGAGAGTTATGTAATTTAGAGAAGAAAAGAGAAATTAGGGCATATTTATTAATTAAGATATATGGGTATCCAAATTAATAAATAATTTTAAATTAATGTTCAAATTATATATAATTAATTTGATAAAGGATTTAAATAATTATTTAATTAATCAAATCAATAGAAAATAATACAGACCTTGATTTTAAGTCCAATGGGCTTATAATCAAATGGGAAATTTCACGGGCCTAAAGCCCATGATAATTTCGACCTAGGGCTTCAAATTGGCTATTATTTTATTGATTTTTTAATTAAATTAAATGGCCTAATTGAGTTTATAAAAGGAGTGCTTAGAGAGAAGTCAAAACACAAGTTCATAAGTTCAGAAGTCACAAGTCATATTTTGTGATAGATTTTAGATTCTCTCTAAACACAAGTCATTTTCTAAGCATCTTTGTTATTTTCTCTTCTTCTCTCTATATCTATCTCATGTGTTGAGAATTGCCCACTCTAGTCTAGGTGACTCTAAGGATACTTTGGAAGACTATAAAGATAATAGAAGATCGGTTTAATTTCTTGATAATACTCAGTGACAGAAATGATACAAGGGTTAGAGAAACTGAAGGAATGACTCATTCATTCCATTGCGTATACTGTGAGTATTCTTATCATTGTTTCTCTTTGAATTCAATTTTAGAAACATGTTCTAGGTTATCTCATATTAATTTGTTTAATATTAGATCTACATGAAAATAAATAAAGATCCTGTATAAGTTTTTCCAACAATTTCTTCAAGATAAGATGAAATTTAGGACTGAACAAGCCTTTGAAACTCAAATTGTTGGGAATAGTGCCCTTAAAGCAATTGTAGTTGACAAATATTTTAAATGAAATAAATAATTGAATTGAATTATTATATATATAGACTATGTCTGATATTATATGATAATATAAAGTGAATATCAGAAAATTCCAAAGTTTATTTTTGTGGTCTTAATCTCATATTGGTATGGGAGGATTGAGATTAAGATAATAAACTTAAATAAGTTGTAGTAAATAAGTTATGAAATCTTTAGATTAATTACTGCTAGTACGGTCCACTAATATTATGAACACATGTGACCTAGATCCGGGTTATTAGTGTAGTATATGACACTTTAGTGGCGGTACTTTGCATGCTGAGAGTATGTATAATTGGACCAGATGTGCTTTGTTAATACTTGTTTAAACACTGTTTCATAGTATTAATCAAACACATCAAACAATGATCATATACACGGTGATCTTAATCCTGAGGTTACTATAAACTGCTATATATGTCATCTGATCCTTCGATTCATGCATTAAGGTTTGTCAGAATGATCAGGCTAAAAACAATTGTTTTGGGGACTCAATGATGTATATGGTCGAGGATGTAGTTTAACAGATATGGAATCTATACCTTCTTATAAATTGAATAATGGTTCCCTATTGGGTTGACTTTTGGAATTGAAAAGGTAATGAGCGCTCACGTCGCAAACTTGTTGTGACACAACCTTCACTAGTAAAGTCAATGGTACTCTATGAACAAGATACAGCTGAAAGGGTAAAACGATAATTTTATTCCCTTTTAATTATGAACCCTTAATAGAGGATTAATGCTGTATGTAATGATTATATCAATGGATACTTTATTCTTAATAAAGTACTCAGTAATTATATGTCTATAATTATCAAGAGTTCAATCTCATATTTTTAGTGGAGTAATCATGAGATTAATAAATATGATTATTTAATCAAATAGCTTTGATTAATAATGTATTGTTTATTGGAGTTTGATATTATAGGTCTATAGGTCCCCTGGGTGGCTTGATAAAACTGGTAAGTCAAAAATAGTTTTTGATTTATTTAATTTTAAAAGATGATGATGATCAATTTGAATTTATAATTTAAATTTTGAAATATGGTTGTCTTCTTTTCCTTAAAAAGATTAACACCTTATTTTGTGGGAGATTGATTTTAATTAAATAATTAAATAAAAGAAAAAATGCAAAATCCCTGAAAAGAGAATAACAGTACACGCCTAACACAACCCAAGGAATGTGCCATGCGTGTACCATTATACAGATATTGTATCTGTGTAGTTTTTATTTCATTTTTTTAATAATTTGAAAATAGTTTTTTCAAATTTCGTAAGTTAGATATTTACCTAAATCAAATCCTATCATCATTATTATATTATATTATATTACTATTATTATTAGGAATAATAAGGTAATATAAATCTCTATATATATGATATATGATATAGAAGAAGAAGAAAAACACAAAAGAAAAGATATCAGACACAACACAATTCACAATAGTTCTCAGAGGTTTTTGTTAGACAAAAACTCTCTCTTTCTTCTTCTTTATTCTAGTCATTCTCAGACCATAATCCAAGTTCTCATGTGTTGAGAAATACTTGTGATTCCTAAAATATAAACATATGTTCTCTATGTGCCCACATACATCTTGAGATGTAGAGAACACTCCAGAAGATTGTGGTTTGAGTGCTAAAATCTTTGGATAGGAAGATCGTTAAAAATACAAAAAGACTCAATGACACTTGATAGGCTTCAAGAGGTAAAAGTTTATGTTCTTGATTTTTGTGTATTTATATATTCTATATAAATATATTGTATATATATATATTTGTTTCATGATTAATAGTATTGTATGATAATTTTTTTGGATTGTTTTCTTAGTCATATAAATTATTTATATGATTAATGATATTTTTTTATTGTTGTTGTGTTGTTCATAAACAACAATAGGCCCACCACGAATGAGTTTTCACTGCGTGCTCTGAATGGTTTTCCAACACAAACAATTCAAGCAATTCTTGATGAGTTTCTTGGAGAAAAGTTATATCTTTAAGAGCTAGAGAGAGGGGTTAGAGAGAGTTGTAAAGTGTGATCAAGACTTTACAATTCTAATAACCCTTATATATAGTGTAGGCACTATCATTAAGTCTAACCAATAGGATTAGAGCTTTTGAACACATCATTTGGAGATTAAAACACGTGTTCGTACGAACACATCAGGCGACGCGTCATCTGTCTATAGGCGATCCATCGTTTGCTAGGTGATGTGTCGCCTACTAGCAAGCGATGCATCGTCTGCTGGGTTTCTCACTGGTCAAACTTCTCAAAAGTGACCTTAAACCCCTCTCAATGCTCTCAAAATTTTTGGGCATGCTTAGATACCTCATTGTATCACTTAAGACCCATAAAAGTGTAGAGTTCAAGAACTTTACTTAGCTAGTTAGGTAGTAGTAATAGTAATAGCTAGTAGTAGTTATAGTATGTTTATTACTGTGGATTTTGGTTCAAGCCAGGACTTAGTTGGACACTCGTAGCAACACTTGTAGATTTTATAAGTTTAACCTATAGTTTAAGAGTATTAATTATAACCTAAGGTTTGATTAATATGACTGATTATGGAGATGTTATTTATTATACTATAAGGTTTAGATAGACCCAATAAGATAATAACACTTGTCATATGTATGTTGAATGAGATATTAAGTATTTTTGAGGAATAGTTTATTAAGAATAATATTTGAAAATCCTAGAGTCTGCCAGCAGCTTGGAAATTGTTAAAGGACTTAGTCAAGGCTGTTTACTCAATTCAAATTAGGCTGAAAAAGTGTAATTACGTGTATAATATTTCAGCGTATACCGATATATCGCAGCTCTAGGGGGCGATATAACGCCATACGACGATACGAATAACACGTAACTTCGCACGACCATTTCGACGAGCCTCGGGAATATGAGCACAGGCGATATATCGCCTATGGTAGGCGATATATCGGCTCTAGAGCTGTATTTTCAAATGATTTTGAAACTGAGCTCATTTTATTCCATAAACCTCTTGATAAGCCAGAATCTTTTTTACCGAGTCTTCAACCTCTGCTGAACAATTATTCAAATGATTTTCAATTAAAAAGCCATTATTTTATTCAAGCTAAATGAAGATCTTTTCATTCTTGAACTCTATAAATAGGACCTAGTACCCAGCCATTTCTTCATTCTTCAAGCTGAGTTCAGAGCATACAAGCTGCTAGGATTACTTTAGAGTGTTAAACACTTGGGTTGGGGTTATAAGCTTTATCATTATAAGCTTATCAAACACTTGGGAAGTAAGATTTATAGTGTATTTCGGTTTCGAGGTATAGTTTGGTTATAAAGCAATCAAAGGTATTCCTATTCCTAGTTCATCTCTGTATATTTCCTTAGTTTTTTATAGTTTTTCTCTACTCAAATCCTAACTCAGTATTCTTTATTCTTGGTTAGGCATCTAAGTTCTTTGAACTTGAGGTTCTTGTTGGTAAGTATCTTCTCGATGGTTTAGTTCATTCTTTTCATCTCTTTTCTTTTAGAATACTCACCTCTCTATTAATGGTTTTTAGGAGTGTTCCAAAATCTCGACCTTGTTCTCATCATCCCGGTATTTTGGTAAGGAAAATAGGATAGTTCTTATGTGATATGTGCTATGTTTATATAAAAGTGTTATGATTATGCTATAGTATGATTTTATGTGTTATGATATATGCATGTTTTGGGGCTTATAGTTGTTATATAACAAAACCTAACACTTTTATGTTTTGGGCTTATAGTTGTTATATAGCAAACCCCAACATTTTTATGTTTTTGGGGCTTATAGTTGCTTAACTAGCAAACCTCATTGTAGTTTGAGGCTTATAGTTGCTTAGTTAGCAAACCCCAATAGTTACCATGTACATGGGTTAGAATTATGATATATATATGTTATAGTATATGATATATGTTCATAGTTTATGTGTATGATTATGTTTCATGCTTGTAGTAGATTTTCCTTGTTGGGAATTAGGCTGATTCCTTTATGTTTTATATGTGCAGGAAAATAGTTATGGCGGCGGGAAGGTTCTTGGCAGCTTGGGAATGTGTATTGAGGGAGAATGGAATCGGTGGACTGCGTGAACGATTCGAGGATGAAGTTGTTTCTAGTCATTTAAAATTATTCTTTACATGTATTTTCCGCACTTTGTTTTGTAACGAATTTTAAGATTTAAAGTTATGATTATTTTAATATTTTCAAAACAATGGGATCCCATATCCTAAATGAATTTTTATGTATTTAACCTTTGCTTTACAGTTTATAATAAAGTTATGGTTATTTCATATGTATGTTTTCTTAAGATTAGTGTCTGTGTATAGTAGTTATTAATGGTCCAAAGTCTAAAATATGTTGGGTCGTTACAAAAAGTCAATTATAGATTCCTACTACAAAATCTCATATTTTCACTTCAACTTAAGTGCAAAACTGTTATGTTTTTTGCACCACATTGTGTAAACAACTTAGCCATTATATTTAACCAATTTCAATACTTAACCTCTCTCGATTCAATTATTACATTAGACTCCAAGTCTAATAATTTATAAGCTTTTCTATTTGAGGCATAGCCAACAAAATCACATCCTATAGCCCTAGGACCCAACTGAGTCATTTTAGGATCTGTGCTTTTGTAGTAAGCTTTTGTAGTAAGCAAGGCACCCTCACACTTTAAGATGACAAATATTTGGTTTCTTTCTTTTCCATAAATCATATAGAGAGATATTATTTTTCTTCATAGGAACACGATTCAAAATATGACATCAGATAACAAAGCTTCTCCCCACAATTTGAAGATCAATTTAGAATGTAATAGCATAGCCTCAACCATTTCTAGAAATGTCTTATTTTTCCTTTCTACTATATCATTTTGTTGTGGAGTATATAGGGATGTACATTCATGTATTTTACCATACTCTTCACAAAACAAGTTGAAATTATTTGAAAAGTATTCACACCCCAATAACTTCTAAGCACTTTAATTTTCCTTTCCTATGAATTTTAAACTTCGATTTTACTTATTTTAAACACATTAAATGCTTAATCTTTATTCTTAAGAAAGTAAACATATGTGAACCTAAAACAATCATCAATAAAGGTAATAAAATACCTACTCCCACCTCTAGTAAATTTTATCCCTAAAAAATACGAGGATGACGTGGCGAATGAGAAAGCGGCACGTGGCATCACAAATCAGGGAAAAACGACGAAGTATTGAGAAAATACTGACGAGAAAAAAAGATAGGTCCAGGACCTATAGGGAAGTCGGCCAGGCCAAGACCCCGTAGGAATGGTCGGCATGAACCCTACCCCTAGGGGTGGTCGGCCTGACCCCAACCCTTAAGGGTGGTCGGCCCCAGTATGCCCAAGAGCCCCCAGGGGTGGTCGGCCCCAGTATGCCCAAGAGCTCCTAGGGGTGGTCGGCCTGACATGCTCAAGAACCACCTAGATGGTTGGCCTACCGTATTCTTCATAGGGTGGTCGACCTAAACTCCCAAGTACACTTCACTGAGAAATACTCGCACTCATTCAAACTGAGATCAAACAGGTCCAGCACCCAGAAGATCATAGGTCCATCACCCAGAGGATTAACAGCTCCAGCACCTAGAGGGTCATCGGGCCTAGCACCTAGGTCTCATAGACCAACCAAGACTTAACATTTTCCCAGAGGTTTCAACTGTGCATTATCTACCACGATCTAGAGAAACAATGAGAAACCCACAATCTCATAATCATGGGGAGGTGGACAAGTATCTCCACTACTTAATAATCATGTACCAAACCATGATCCCAGTATTACTAATCATGTAATAGCCCCTGGGTACTATAAATAAAGGACCCAGGGCTTCATTTCAAAGAATGGATTTTTCTAGAATTTTTGAGATCGAAGAATATTTGGAGAGAAAATCTGGTAAAATTGGAAACGAGTGAATACTTTTGTTCATCAGTGTAATTGTCGAGTGATTCAATACTAAAAGCTAAGTGGATTAGGTTATTACTGTTCATCAGAACAGGGCTGAACCACTATAAAATTCCCGTGTGTTTGTTTAAGATATTTGTACTCTGTCGTATTTTATATTTATTTTGTTCAAAAGGTGTCGTATTCTGTACATACGACCATTGGCCAATTTCACAGGTCAATATTTTGGTGCTTTCATTGAGAGTACGAAATCAAGAAACACGCTTTCATCAGTTTTACGATGCCTCTAAAACCCAACCAAATAAAGAAGACGAATCCCAGGGATTCCACCACTCAGGATCCCATCGATCCCGTTAACGAACCTCAGGTGGAAGTTGGAGACCAACCTGATGCAGAATATCCACAGGAAGCTCACCATGAGGAGATGGCGCAATTTCTGGCGAGGCAGGAGGCCTTTGCTGCATAAATTTCCCTCCAGGGGGAGACTATGGAATGAAAATGACAAAAGATAGATGAGCAGGTCTAGAGGATGATCTAGATGGAGCAAGAAGCTAAGTGGAGGCACTAGGAGGCTGCTGTGGCCCTGGAGGCGGCTACTCAGTTAGCCCGAGCTAACACTGAAGCTGCTGCTCAGGCGGTGAGAGAGGCTCAGGCCAAAGCAGCAGGAATGCGAGACAGCAGTAACAGGGAGTCCCAGGGGAGGAGTCAAACTCCAAGGACACTCTCAGAGCCACTTTCCCATAGACAGGATGAAGAGGCACAGTCCAAGACTGCCTCCTCCATGACTAAGAAGAATAACACTTCATCTCAGAGTAGGAGTGTTACCAACCTGAAGCCCCCCTCCCAGGGGGACAGACGAAATAATGCAGGAGATGAGGGTCAAATATTTGAAAGGCGCGACAGGAATGGAAATGGCCGCTCAAAATCTCAAAGTCATGTTGGAGGTGAGGCTCGAGGGCAGGGTCGCATCGACAGGGGCAAGGACCTACCACCCCTACACCCTCAGTCTCGTAAGGGAAAGGAACCGATGAACAACACTAATACCGTGTTCGATAGGCTTCAGAAAGATGCACAACCTCAGGATCTGAGGGAAGCCATCAAAAGGAGGACCAGCGCTTAGGAGGGAGTACCAGGGATGTTTACCTCACCTGGAGCAGTGATCCCATCAATAGTGCAGGCTCAAATAGATGCACTCATCATGGTTGTTTAGGGTTTGACAAAGAAACCTTCCAATATCGAGCTGGCACATAGAAGTGGGAGTCCCTTCAGTGCTAATATCCAAGTTGCTCAACCACCACCGAAATACAAGACCCTGAAACTCCCAACATATACTGGGAAGGAGGACCCAGTACGACACATTGGGAAGTTTGAGGATCAGATGGAGTTACTCGATGTAGAGCATTGTTATAGGTGCAGGGTATTCCTTACCACTCTCTCTGACTCAGCCCAGGAATGGTATTGGAAATTCAAACCTGGATTCATCACTTCCTGGGAGCAGTTCAGGAAGGAATTTTGCAAGGTATTCAGTACCGGACGAATTCAACTAGTTTATGCCAATCAGCTAGCTGACGTTAAGCAAGGGAAGGATGAATCTCTGAAGGACTACATCCAGAGATTCATGAGAGAGGCAAATCGAACGTCCACAGTAGGAGATGAAGGAAAGTTCATTGCCATCTCGGTGGGAATAATTTATTGTAGTCCCTTGTGGGATAGCATACACAGGAAACCCATCAACACCTTTCAGGAGTTCCTGGACCGAGAAGAAAAATACATGAAGCTACATGACGCTATCATGAAGGAAGAAAAAGGCATAAACCATCTGACCATTGTCAAGGCAGATAAGAATGCCGCAAATCCTCAGGGCGGCAATCGGGGCAACAGTAAGAAGAGGAATACCTTAGGGGTCGATCTGGGTAGAAAGCTAAGTCAGCACGCGCCGAAAAATAGCCTAAGCATCAGCCCTACCAGCCTAGGCTCACCAATTATACCGTCCTGACTACGTCAAGGGTTAAGATTTACTTGGCAACGTACCAGGAGGTAAGCCACCACCCTTGCACTCAGAAGGAAAGAGAGACAATAATAAGTTTTGTCGTTTCCACACAAATGAGTGCAAACAATTGAAGGATGAGATAGAGTTTCTTCTCCAATCAGGAAAACTCTCGAGGTACCAAGTCAAGACCAAAACCCCGAGCAGGAATCCAGAATTCCGAAGGCAGAGGAGTCCACCACTGAAGCCAGCGGTCGTAGACTTCACATTGGATACCATATGTGGGGGGCCCCACATAGTAGGTAATAGTAACAATGCTCGTGAGAGATATGCAAGGACCCTAAGATATGAGGTAGGGGAGTCTTCCCAGTGCATGGCAGTCGAGGAGCGATCTCCAAATAATCCAAAGTATGAAAGTGAAACTCTCACTTTTACGGAGGACGAGGCCAAGCACGTGAGGTACCCCCACAATGACCCTCTGGTCCTTACCGTTCAAATTGCCAATGCCCGAGTGAAGAGATGCTTGGTGGATACGGGAAGCTCAGTAAATATCATCTACAAAACATCCCTCGAGAAGATGAAGCTCACGGTCAAGGACTTGACACCGTATTCCCAAGTGATATTTGGGTTCATGGGAGAATGCCTAGCACTAGCAGGAACTATCAGACTACCGGTCACGGTGGGGGATGCCCCCAGGCACGAGACTGTGATGACAGAGTTCCTGGTGGTAGATTACTCATCGACTTACAATGTAGTGCTCAGGAGACCCCTCTTGACAGCGTTACATGCAATAGTATCTATCTGGCATCTATCTTTGAAGTTTCCCACAAGCACAGGGCAATGATGCATAAAGGGTAACAAAAGGGAGGCATGAGAATGCTATAATGCGTTAGTGGTCGAGGAAAAGAAAATACCATGCGTAAACAACATGGTAGTAACCTACTACGAAGAGAAGGAAGGAACCAATGAGGTTGTCAACATGGAAGTTGACGTTGAAAGAAACAATCTACTGGAGCCGAGGGCTCCTTTTAACGAAGATTTTTTATAATAGTAAGTTTCCCAAAGCGAGGGAAACGACATCAATCCTCGCTTTGGGGATGACGTCATGGGGGTAGGACTAGTCGAAGATCTTGACAAAGTCCTACTAGATGAGGAGGACCTGACTAGAGTAATTAAAGTCAGGAAGGAGCTAAAGGTGGAAATTAAGGCACGGTTGGTAGACTTTTTGAAGAAAAACCAGGACGTCTTTGCCTGGTCACATAAGGAAATGGTTGGAATTTCTCCTTCCGTGATAAGCCATATCCTCAATGTGGACAAGAACTACCCACCAGTGCAATAGAAGAGGAAACTGCTTGACAAAGGCCGATCTCAAGCCCTAAAGGAGGAGGTCGAGCAGCTCAAGGAGAACAATTTTATAAGGGAGGCCTACTACCCAAATTGGGTTTCAAACCCCGTGCTGGTCCCAAAGCCAAACGGGAAGTGGAGAACATGTGTGGACTTCATAGATCTGAACAAGGCCTGCCCCAAAGACTGCTTCCCACTACCTAGAATAGACCAACTAGTCGATGCAATAGCAGGACATGAAATACTCTCATTAATGGGTGCATATTCTGGGTATAATCAAATAAGTATGCACCCTCTTGACGAGGAATATACCAGCTTCCAGATAGACAAGGGATTGTACTGTTATAAGGTGGTACCATTCAGCTTGAAGAATGCAGGAGCCACCTACCAATGTTTATTGAATGGCATGTCCCGAGACTTGATCGAAAAAAATATGGAGGTATACATAGATGACATGTTGGTCAAGTCCAAAGAAGCTGGAGGGCATGTTCGAGACTTGGAGGAATGCTTTGCAATACTTAGAAAGTATAGCATGAGGTTAAACCCTCTCAAGTGCTCATTTGGAGTTGGTTCTGGTAAATTTCTCGAATACATAATCAATTCACGTGGAATTGAGGCTAGCCCTGAGAAGATCAAAGCATTGATCGACATGAAGTCACCTACCACAATCAAAGAAGTACAAAGCTTAACTGGGAGAGTAGCTGCACTAAGTAGGTTCATATTGAAGTCAATAGATAAGTGTGTCCCCTTATTTAACCTACTGAGGGACATCAAGAAGATCCAATGGACTGAGGAGTGCGAGAAAGCATTCCAAGCCATGAAGGAGAACCTTGGTCAACCTCCCGTCCTAGCGAAGCCAATATATGGTGAAGTATTATTCATCTATTTGGCAATCATCGAGCATGCAATCAGTGCTGCTTTTGTAAAAGAAGAGAACAAGGTACAACACCCTGTGCACTATATCCCCCTCTTGAAAAGCTAGCTTACTGTTTAGTAATCGCCTCTCGAAAGCTGCGTCCATATTTCCAAGATCACTCGATCCGAGTCCTAACCGATTAACCGCTGAGACAAGTTCTTCAGACACCAGAGGCCTCGAGACGATTACTCAAGTGGGTCGTGGAACTAGGACAGTTTGATATCACTTATCATTCGAGGACGATGATAAAAGGACAAGCATTGGCAGACTTCATATTCGAAGGCACAAACCTTGAAGACGCTTCCTACCAATCGGAGAATGGAGATACCGAGAAGGAAGGAGATACTTCTGTATGGAAGCTATATGTTGATGGAGCATCCAATGAAAACAACTAAGGCACAAGAATCATACTGATCACTCCAGAAAATCACTGAATCCATTGCGCTTTCAAATTTGGATTCAACGCTTCAAACAACGAGGCTGAGTACGAGGCATTATTAGCAAGATTACGCTTGTCTCGGGATGTGCATGTACAGTCCCTGGAGATATTCAGCGATTCCCAGCTAGTGGTGTATCGGGTACTAGGGGAGTATCAAGCCAAAGGACTTAGGATGGTGCAGTACCTGAACAAGGTGAAAGACTTGTTGGCGCAGTTCAAGAAATACTCAATTATACAAGTCCCAAGAGAGCAGAATACCAATGATGATGCCTTAGCCAAGCTTGCCAGTTTCAAAGATGTGGACACCCTGAATGTCATTTGCATCGAGTCCTTGGCGGAAAGAAGCATAGCTGAGTATGAGGCAAATGTAATATTTTCAAATTATCTGTGTAACAACCATTATGCTTCAGTGAATGAATGAATTTAATTTCTTAAGTTTCACTTAATTCTTTGTTCTTTAGACCTATCACCCCATCGAATCATGTTCGATTCTGGTCCTTGAGGGACCTATCGACCCATACGATCCAAAAGAGAGACAGGTCCTAGGACCTTGTCGTCAAGTTATCGGATCATGTTCGATTCTGGTCCTTGAGGCACCTATCGACCCATAAGATCCAAACAAGAGATTGGTCCTAGGACCTTGTCGCCAAATTATGGATCATGTTCGATCTTGGTTCTTGAGGAGACTATCGACCATACGATCCAAACGAGAGACAGGTCTTAGGACCTTGTCGCCAAATTATGGATCATGTTCAATCTTGGTTCTTAAGGAGCCTATCGACCCATGCGATCCAAATGAGAGAGAGGTCCTAGGACCTTGTCGCCAAAATATGGATCATGTTCGATCTTGGTTCTTAAGGAGCCTATCGACCCATACGATCCAAACGAGAGACAGGTCCTAGGACCTTGTCGCCAAAATATGGATCATGTCCGATCTTTGTTCTTGAGGAGCCTATCAACCCATATGATCCAAACGAGATACAAGTCCTAGGACCTTGTCGCCAAATTATGGATCATGTTCGATCTTGGTTCTTGAGGAACCTATCGACCCATACGATCCAAACAAGAGATAGGTCCTAGGACCTTGTCGCCAAATTATGGATCATGTTCAATCTTGGTTCTTTGGGAGCCTATCGACCAATACGATCCAAACGAGAGACAGGTCCTATGTAACGACCCAAATTCGCTAATAAGGCTTAAGGGCCTTGATTAGTGTGTCGGGAGGGCATAAATGGGATTACAGTGAATATTATTGATTTGAATGTGTGAATATGTGATTAATGATGATTATATGATAATTAATGATATTATATGATAATATGATATATATATATGTGATAAATGTGACAACCACATTATTATGTGGTAGGTTTGCTGGGCACGACTCAAGACGATCCTAGGGTCAGATAGCGGGAAAAGTCACAACGGGACTTAAGATATGACTTTGGACAAGTCAGGGGCACTTTAGGTATCGGGTAGTGATTTGGACTATCGGGTTATGAAAATAAATATATGGAGATATATTTGAGGTTAGGATGTCTAGGCGGGAATATTGGGGGATTTTACCGTTTTGGCCTCGGGGACGGTTCCGGCACCCCGAGCCTTGGGATTAACTTAACGAGTAAGATAAACATAAGGAAACCCTTAGAAGAAGGTAAACCGACCCTATCTCAGCTCTTTTCTCTACTCTCTCTCAAGGAAAAACAAGATAGAAAGGAACACAGAAATCTTAAGGGAATCAAGCTGGAATTTCTGAGGATTGAGGTGGGGATTTGGAGGCTTAGCTCAAGAGTTAATCAAGAACTAAGTCAGGGTTAAGGTAAGCAATTTAATCTTCTTTTCTGTGGTTGGAAACTCTGGGTTTTGGTTGAGTTTTGAGGCAAATATGGTTTTGATGTTTTAAGACAGAATTAAGGAGGAAAGCTTGGGAATTTGCTAGGTTTTGGCTTGATGAAGTGGTTCAGCAGAAGAGGTAAGTTTCAATTCAAGATTTAAGGGTTTTAATTTGGATTTGAATGGCTGGTTTGAGTGTTTATAGCTCTTGAGTTTCAGAAATTGAAAAGAGAAGATTAGGGTGTGTTAGGCTGAGTTTTTTGTGGAATTATGTTGTTTAAGTCATGCCAAAGGAGTTGGGATTAATTGATTATGAGTTAGGGAACTTTGGGATGGTTTAAGGTGAGGTTTGGATGTTAGAAATGGTGGGTTTTCTGGGCACGAAGGGAAGGACCGTGGCTCTATTCTAGAGCGCTGCGGCCCTAGGATGAAGATGAGCCAAGGGGGCTCGGCCAAGGGTGAGCGCCGCGGCGCCCAAGGCAAGGGCCACGGCGCGTGTCCTCTTTCAGGGGTGGTCCTTGGCTCTGTTTGAGGCTAGAGCCGCGGCTAAGCTTCAAGGGTCGCAGCCCTTAGTTATGCACTTGAACTTTTAGGGATTTAAGGCATGGGAATGTGGTCTAGTATACTCGGGATTGGTTCCACCACCGTGCTTGGTGGAATTCGGATTCCCGGGAGTTAGTTTTGTAACCGGAAACCGATATTTGAATATTAATGGAATCCTATACTTTGGTTGTGACTAGGTGATAAAAGCTTAGGCTCGGGAACGGATCGTGCTTGAGGAGTGTCGCTCATAATCAGTAATCGCAAAGACTAAAGGTAAGAAAACTGCACCTGGTTGAATATATGTGACGGGACTAAGGGTTCCCTATTGTAAATGCTTGAAGTGATGGTATTATGCCATGCAAGCTATTTAGTGAACCAACGGCCTAAGGGTGCCAAGGGTTACACTAGCGCACAGGGCGCGGCTCGGCCACTGGTAGCCAAGGATAGCTTATTATGCACTTAGCTCGGTTTAAGCGGGCCGGAGTCAGTGGGATAAATAGAGGGTGCGGCCTAAGTCGTCGGCCCTGAATATTATGTGATATGAGTGATATAAATGATTGATTGCATTCTGAATCTTAGTATATGTGTTGAATGTCTATGGTGAGTTATTTGATGAGAATTCATGCTTGATGAATTAACTGTCTGATATCATTGATTGTGTTGTATATGATGTTTTCTTGCTGGGCCTTGGCTCACAGGTGGTACGTGGTGCAGGTAAATGCAAGGGTAAGCTTGACCAGCCTTGATTGGAGAGCTCTGCGAGCGAAATGTACATATCCAGTTGCTCAGCCGCCACGGTTGAGGTTTTGACAGGGACGCGCAACCCAGAAATTTACTATTTTGCCTTAGTATGGCCAACCTCTGTTTATGTATTTTTGGGAGTCTGTAAATCAACCTTTAAACTCTGTTTCTTTTGGGATCCCGTGTATGTACAGTTTAATTATATAAAATGAGTCTTTTGAGACCAAAGCCTTTTTAACCCTAGCTCTTACATGCTTAATGACACGTTTTCTAAACTGATGACTTGATTAGCAAGTCTTGAACCTTTATAAGTACACAGTGTAGCGGTCTTGGCTAACCAGGGCGTTACATCCTAGGACCTTTTCGCAAAATTATGGATCATGTTCGATCTTGGTTCTTGAGGAGCCTATTGACCCATACGATCCAAATAAGAGACAGGTCCTAGGACTAAACACTGACAAAGATAAATACAAAAATGGGCAAAATGACTTATTTGATAAGTAGAATATTTTTCTATGCACTAAACATAATTATTGTATAATTATGTGTAATTAATTAATTGAGAATTAATTAATTATTTGATTTAACAAAAATATAATTAATTTTGAATTAATTTATTTTTGGGATTTTTGGTATTTAAATAATAATAAAAATTGGAAAAAATCACATGCCTTCCTTGGCATGTGGTACACGTATAGCACAATGCATAGTCACTGTGCTACACGCACAAAAAGCTTATAGAAGTTTCTTTGTTCCACAATTTTAGTTGTTTAAATATTAAATAAATAATGAGATATTGTAATATGATTAAAATATTATAATTTAAACAAAATTTGATAACTGATTAGTTATTTTTCAAATTGTTTAAAATAACTAATATTTTATTTTTAATATATTGGATATATTAAATATAGGAGATCAGTTTTTCAAAGCGATACTTTAAGTGATAGAAAACATATCGTGAAATCTCCTTGAGAGAAACAGAACAGTGCTACAAGCATAGGTCACTGTTCTTCACAAACTTAGGTCCAAACTTTATCAGATCTCATGTGTTGAGACCATCTGATAAATAGATATTGCCTATTATTTTGTATAGCGAGCCCAAACTCATTCTTTGTGTGTTGAGAATATTTTTGGAAGATCCTGGTGTGAGATCTCAAGGATTTTTTCCATACAAAAAGATAGCAGCAAGAAAGGACTTGAGGTAATTTTCTATTCATATCTTTGATTCAATATATATATGTATGTGAAGAAGTAGATCTAGAAATCTTGTGGAGTTAAATTAACAATTTTGATTGTTGTTCCACTGCGTATAATCTCTGATTTGATCTATAAAAACCAAGACCTTATATTAGATTATTGTGTCCCACATGGAATAAGTGTAAGAATATTGAACCATTAATAAGAACATGTGTAACTCCACTAATCACCAATTGGTTTTTAGATGGAGCCTCATGATTCTTGTCATGGTATCAAGAGCCAATTCCCTAGCGCGCATTCGATCCACACCGATCCAAAAAAAAAGTGAGTCAAGCCGCAAGAGATCCACATAGTGCAAAAAAGACACTTGAGATCTGAGATCCGCATAGTGCAAAAAGACACTTGAGATCCAAAAAAATAAGCGAGCTGAAAAAAAAAACGGGCCACTTCTGATCAGGTGATTCAAGATAGGTGAGCGAAAAATCGCCACCATCTTGAGGGGGGATATTAGATTATTGTGTCCCACATGGAATAAGTGTAAGAATATTGAACCATTAATAAGAACATGTGTAACTCCACTAATCACCAATTGGTTTTTAGATGGAGCCTCATGATTCTTGTCACCTTATCACTAAATTGTTTGATCATGTTCAATCCTGGTTCTTGAGGAACCTATCAACCCATACGATCAAAAAAGAGACTGGTCCGAAGACCAGTCGCCATCATCGGATCATAATCGAATCTGGTCCTTGAGGGATTGATCGATATTTTGATCTAAGACTCGTTACAGGCTCGATTAGCCCATCTAGACCCGGTTGGTCCCACTTAGACACTTCTGTCTACAATCATTATAACAAGTACACGAGAGATTATGTAGATCGTGATCGACACTTGCTACACAAATTGCATCTATGTATAGGTATCATCACTACTGAGACTAAACCTGGGCCGACCACCCTGAATCCATAAGATTATAAAGCATGAAAGATGGGGCATAGGTGGTTGGCCTACCACCTTAGGCTGACCACCCCAGGGATGCAAGCCTTAGAAAAATGCTAGAGGACTAAAGTTCAAGTTTCCAATAAAAATAATTTTTACAGTACAAGGAAGACCGCTAAGAGATTAGTTGAGAAGAGAAAAAAAATATTTTTAGGGTCCCAGGTGGTCGGCTTATGCTTGGGCCGGCCACCTTGGATCCCGAGAAGTCGCCCAAGGGTGTGGTGGTTGGCCCATGAGGTAAGCACTGCTTGACCCATGATGGAATCTCAAAGGGGTGGTCGGCCCTAACCCTAATCCTAGACCTGGAAATCGCATAAGGCAAGGTAAAAGAAGCCCTGGAGGTACTCGGCCCATAATGAAGCCCTAGGGGTGGTTGGCCCATGAGGAAATAGACATCCCTAGAAATCGCCTATGCTAGGGTTTGAAACCCTAGAAATCGCAGGCTAATGGATCTCAAAGAGGTGGTTGGCCTAGGGTTTTACACCACTAAAATTGCAGGTACTAGGGTTTGTAACCCTGGAAATCGTCTAGGCTAAGGAATTTCACAAAGAAATCGTAACTTGATTCAAACAAGTCAATTATTTTGAATCAAAATCAAACAAAACAAGAAGATTCAGACATATTCCTCAAAGATTCAAAGTGTTTCTTTTAAATCTAAGCACATTTAAATTAAATGATGTAAGGATTAGGAGAAAGTACTTACCCAAATAAAAATCTGAGTTTGATGAAGAATTGGAGAAATTAGGCTTGGAGACTCCTATGGGTGAGGCGCATAGAGCAAGGGATGAGAAGTGAGGCTCTACTTATAACCTCTCAGGCTAACCAGATATTTTTAGGAATTCAAATTTCCTTGAAAAATATCTGGTATGGTTTAAATTTCAAATTCCTTGAAAAATATCTTGTATTTTTAGGAATTAATATCCTTGAAAAATATATTATATTTTTAGGACGTCAAAACTCCTTGAAAAATATACTAAATTTTTAGGAAATTAATTTTCCTTGAAAAACTTAATTATTTTTAGGAATTACTAGTTATCCTTGAAAAATTTGTGTTGAGCAAATTATCGATTGTTAAAAAAGTACCACGTAATGTCCCAAGGGACTTGGCTGTTAAAGTACTGCTATGGTATGTTTCTTGGGCCAGGATCAAGTTTACCGTAATGTTGAATACATTACAATAAACTTGGGAGGCAAATGTTATCCCTAAAAAATACGAGGATGACGTGGAGAATGAGAAAGCGGCACGTGGCATCACAAATCAGGGGAAAATGACGAAGTATTGAGAAAAGACCAACGAGAAAAAAAGATAGGTCCAGGACCTAAAGGGAAGTCGGCCAGACCAAGACCCCGGGGTGGTTGGCTTGGCCCTAACCCCTAGGGGTGGTCGGCCTGACCCCTAACTCTAGGGGTGGTCAGCCTAAGCATGCCCAAGAACCCCCTGGGGTTGTTCGGCCTGACCCCAACCCTTAAGGGTGGTCGGCCCCAGTATGCCCAAGAGCCCCTAGGGGTGGTTGGCCTGACCCCTACCCTAGGGTGGTCGTCCCCAGTATGCCCAAGAGCTCCTAGGGTTGGTCGGCCTGACCCCTACGCTAGGGGTGGTCGGCCTGACATGCTCAAGAACCATCTGGGTGGTCGGCCTACCCTATTCTTCATAGGGTGGTCGGCCTAAACTCCCAAGTACACTTCACTGAGAAATACTCGTACTCGTTCAAACTGAGATCAAATAGGTCCAGCACCCAGAGGGTCATCGGGCCTAGCACCTAGGTCTCATAGACCAACCAAGACTTAACATTTTCCCAGAGGTTTCAACTGTGCATTATCTACCACGATCTAGAGAAACAACGAGAGACCCACAATTTGATAATCATGGGGAGGTGGACACATATCTCCACTGCCTAATAATCATGTACCAAACCATGATTCCAGTATTATTGATCATGTAACAACCCCTGGGTACTATAAATAAAGGACTCAGGGCTTCATTTCAAAGGATGGCTTTTTCTGGAATTTTTGAGATCTGAAGAATATTTGGGGGTAAACTCTGGGAAAATTGGAAATGAGTGAATACTTTTGTTCATTAGTGTAATTTTCGAGTGATTCAATACTAAAAGCTTAGTGGATTAGGTTATTACTGTTCATCAGAACAGGGCTAAACCACTGTAAAATTCATGTGTGTTTGTTTAAGATATTTGTACTCTGTCGTATTTTATATTCATTTCGTTCAAAAGGTGTCGTATATTGTAGATACGACCGTTGGCTAATTTCAAAGTTCAACAGTCAGCATACCATATAGTTCACATAAATCACTATGTATCAAATCTAGCAAGTTAAAATTCCTAACAACACTAGAAAAAGGCTTTTTAACAATTTTTTATTTTAGACATAGTTCACATTTATCATGCTCAACAATATCACAATGAATCAATCCACATTTAATTGCTCTTTTGATAGGACTATAACCTATATGTGTATGCAAGTCTATTATGTCATAGAGTAATAGAATTTGAGTCAAGCGTATAAGAAGAAGCTTTATTGATGTTCACAAAATTAATTGAAGTACAAAGTTTATACATTTTATCACAAGCATAACCCTTCCCCACAAAAATTTCTCATTTTGACAAAATGATCTTTCCAGATTCAAGCACCACCTTGATGCTCGGTTTGCTAAGCAAGTCTCCACTCACAAGGTTTCTACTCATGTCTGGTACATAAAATACATTAGTAAGTATGTGACTTCTTGTCAAAAGTTAAAAGAGATCAATTGTACCCTTGCCTTCAACCTTTGACCTCTTTTCATTGCCTAACTGAATTTCATGCCCATCACTTGTGTCTTCAAAAATCTCTCGAAGAGAGACCTATCATATGTGACATGGATGGTGGCATAAGTGTCATACCACCACCCTTGCACTTTCCCATTGATGGCATTGACCGCACTTACTGTAGCCACTAAGTATTATTTAGTTGAACTCACTTTTGATTCATTGGTGTGGTTCTTTTTGAACATACAATCTCTCGCAAAGTGGCCACTCTTACCACACACAAATCAAGTCTCTTTAGAGCTCTTGAATTGTCCTTCATTCTTTCTAAGACCCAAGGGTTTGTCACTTTTCCCATGGGGCTTCTTATGCTTTTTGCCTTTGTTGTTGGGAGATTTGAACACTACATTGGCTTTGGATGTCTCACCAATAGACTCTTCCACATGTTTATCCCTAGAACGATATTTCTCCTCAATTCTTAGGTGCTTGAGAATCTCTTCCAAAGAGATCTACTAATTCTTATGACAAATTTTTTTCCTATAGCTTCTCTAAGATGGAGGTAACTTGGCTATTATAGCACCTACAAGGAATTGTTCCAGCAATACAATCATAAGGCAGGATAGTTTATGCACAATGATATTCAACTCATGGATTTGGGAGAAAAAATGTTTATCATCACATTTGTATTGACTGGTAAGGAATTTCTTTATACCTTCTTCCTCAAATTTGTATTTATTTTCCAAGGGCTCCCATATCTATTTGGCAGACTTAGTGTTGGTGTAGAGCTCATAAACATGATCCAATGAGGCGTTTAGGATGTGACCTCAACATATGAGTTCATATTTTTCACGTTTCTTCCTTTGTTTGATAATATCTTGAGTGTCATCCTTCTTTGGTGGATCAATGTCTTTCAAATTACTCTCCAAAACATAATACACCTTTAGAGTAGTGAGAAAAAACCTAATTTTTTCTTGCCAACACACAAAATTAGTTCTTTCAAATCTATCCAATCTAACAAAATCTTGAGTCATAAATTTCAATGCCAAAATTGATGAAGATTCATCCATAGTGTTGAAGAAAACAAGAAACATAAAAGACATAGAAAATTTGATTGTTGGGAGAAGGTAAACTTACACCACCTATCTAGATATATTTGTGATGAACTTACGATGTGGAGATCCAAAATATTCGAGAAGAAAATAAGTGCAAACTGTAAAACAACTTCCAATCTATGACAAGAAGAGAAACATCACTTGTGACTTCAATGTTGGGGAGAAAACACCATAAGGCTCATACATGAGAAGTATCAATGTCCAAATTATTTATTTCCTAGCTCACCATTGATGCTTGAGGCCTTTTCTAAGAGGAAAGGAATTGGGATTGAACACGCCTTTAAAATTCTCAAGATAAGCACTTTCTTGATGAATTTCATTGAGAAAGCTTTTGATCTTTGAGAGCTAGAGAGATATAGAGTATAGAGAGAGAGAGAGAGAGAGAGAGAGAGAGAGAGAGAGAGAGAGAGAGTTGAAAAGTGTTATCAAAGCTTCTCAACTCAAAAAGACCCATTTTATAGTGTAAGCATCGTCATTAAGTCTAGCCAATAGAATTAGAGCTTTTAAACACATCATTTTGGAGCCAAAATTAGACTTTTCTAGAAAGCCCCAAGCGAGGTGACATATCCCCTGTCCTCTGTCTTGGTTTTGGTTTTTAAGTTTTGTGGCGACATGTTGCCACCTAGGTTATGACTTGTCGCCTCCCCATTGACTAGGGTGCCCAAAGTCACCTTTAACTATCTTCAAATGATTCCAAACTTTTAGGGTAAGCTTAGATACCACATTGTATCACTTTGGACCCATAAACTTCTATTATGATTTCTTGCAACAAAAACTCATATTTTCACTTCAACTTATGTAAAATCATTTAAGTTTTTTACACCACCTTGTGTAAGACTACTCAACCATTATTTTTAACCAATCTTAACGGAAGTTAAGTAAATATACTATACAAATTGTCACTAGAAAGAATGAAAACTCTATGTGGATTGATCAGACTTCCCATTACATCTGTGTAACGGCCCAACTATTCTAGACTTTGGACCATTAATGACTACTATACTAATCTTAAGAAAACGTACATATGAAATAACCGTAACTTTATTTAAAAACTGTAAAGTAAAGGTTAAATACATAAAAATTCATTTAGGATATGGGATCCCATTGTTTTGAAAACAAAACATAACTTAAATAAATTGGTTACAAAATTAAGTGCGGAAAAATAATACATAGAAATCATAACTAAAAGACTTAAAAACTTCATCCTCGAATCAGACGCGCAATCCATCGATTCCATCCTGCCTCAATACACATCCTCAAGCTGCCAAGAATCTTTCCGCCGCCATAACTATTTTCCTGCACATATAAACATAAAGGAATGAGCCTAATGCCCAGCAAGGAAAAACTACTAACCACATAAACATACACATAAAATCATATCATAACATATACTATATAAGACTATACTAATAATGGCCATTATGACATGTGATAAACCATCTACGTCCCCTGTCTAATATTTGAGGTAGGTTAGATCACATGTAGTGTATGATAACCCATCTACGTCCCCTGTCTAATATTTGAGGTAGGGTAAATCATAACATAACATATAAAAACATAAACTTATCATAACATATTAAACATAACATATCATACAAACATACAAGATCTAGCCTATTTTCCTTACCAAAATACCGGGATGATGAGAACAAGGTCAGGATTTTGGAACACTCCTAAAAACCATTAATAGAGATGTGAGTTTTCTAAAAGAAAGAGATGAAGAGAAATGAACTAAACCATCGGGAAGATACTTACCAACAGGAAATCTCAAGTTCGAAGAACTTAGATGCCTAACCAAGAATAGAGAAGATTAGGCTAGGAATTGAGTAGAGAAAAACTATAAGAACTAATGAAACAATACAAAAAAAGGAACTAAGAATAGGAATACCTTTGAAATTGCTATGACCGAACTACACCTCGAAACCGAAATACACTCTATGAACCTTACTTCCCAAGTGTCTAATAAGCTTAGAATGATAAAGCTTATAACCCCAACCCAAGTGTTTATCACTCTATAGTCTCACTAGCTCTGATCAATGCTTGAAGAATGAATGAAAAGACTTAGTACTAGGTCCTATTTATAGAGTTCTAGGAATAAAAATCTTCTAATTATAATCCAAATTTAAATTTAAATTTAAAATAGAATCCTAAGAAATAAAAATCTTCTAATTATAATCCAAATTTAAATTCAAATTTAAAATAGAATCCTAAGGAATAAAAATCTTCTAACTTTCTAAATCCCGTAACTCTAAACTAACCTACAGTAAAATCAACATATCTAGAGCTATAGGACTTCGATTTAGAATATCTTTATACTGTTAGAAAGATAATTAAATTATCTAAAACTTTTTAGAAATACTATTTTTTGAAATTCATAACCTAACTGGGTCAAAAATAGGTCGGAAGTTACAATACCCTAAAGTGACGAAAAAAAAAGATCTATTTAATTATCTAAATAACCTAATCCACAAATAAATAAAATTGTGAGTATAAATATCTGAATATCTAAATAAATATCATGCTCCTAACAGACTTTGATGAAGACTAAGTCTTATATTTCCCTTATTTTATCATTAAAATAATAATTCCTTAATAATCCTGCATATGACAAGTGTCATAATCCTATTGGCTCTATCTAAACCTTAGGTTATAATAATCATCATATTAATAACCAGCAATATTAATCAAAGCTTATGTTATAATTAATATTCTTAAACTATAGGTTAAACTTATAAAATCCATAACTATTGCTAGGAGTTTCCAACTAAGTCTCGGCTTGAACCAAAATCCACAGTAATGAACATACTATAACTAATACTAGCTATTACTACTACTACTAGTATCTAACTAGCTAAGTAAATTCTGGGACTCTACAATCTGGAGAAGCATTGACTACGAAACACTCATGGCCACTTTTATCGCGGTAGATTTCACATATGCTTATAATTTTTTGATCAGAAGTCCAATCCTGAATGATTTACGAGCTATAACATTGATGTGGAATTTGGCAATAAAGTTCTCGACCAGTGCTTAGGTTGCGTAATGGGAAACCAAAGGTAAGCTCGAGAGTGTTAAAACTCTTCGATCACAAAGGAAAACAATGTTGGTGTTTTATGCCCTAATTAAAAATAATTTTCTTTGCAATCTCATTTTATTATCAATAAAAGAATAGAAATCATTTTTTGACTTGGTCAATCACGTTGCTCACATGTTTTATTTTCATGATTATTTGTTTAATATAAACTTCTATCAAATCCCAAGCATATAGATAATCATATTTATAGTGACATAATCACAGTAGAATATAAATATGATTATATGTTCAAAATAAGTTAGTCCTAAGATTAGTCAGTGCACAGGATTTACACTGACTTGCCAATGTACGATATAATCTACTTACACATTGTAATTTTATGTTCTTTCCAGAACATTAGCCAAGTAGATAAGATCAGATGTATTTGTTACATCAAACTGGACCGATATTGACATTAGATAGGATAAGTAAACTACCATTATTATCTATTCTAGTCATATCATATAGTTGATCATAGGTCAATTCAATCTCAATTCTGAGTGATTAGTATTCTAACTGATTGTATTATTTGAGTTCTTTGACTTGTTCGTTACTAGCTTACCCTACGGACTAGCCCATACTTACATCTTGGGATCTTGGTATTGTAATTGAGTGAGAGTGCTAATCATAGATATGAACATCTATAGCTTCTGATGAAGAAGTGAAACGATGGTTTCCTTTTAGTTTGGTTCAAGGTGCTAAATGATAGATATCTCATTTCAGTAATTAATATTAGTTTACTGAAATATCATTTACAAGGAACTCAGTGTTTTAAGGATAAATACAATGAAGGGTAAAATGGTATGTTAGTCCCATCTCATTGTAGACCGTCTATAGATGATTGAGTGACAATTATGGTTGTAACAATGGATAATTAATAACGTATCTATATTGCTTATAGAGCGTTCTATGAATTCAAGAGTGCAATTCCGAGTCTTTAGTGGAGTCATGAAGAATTAATAAGTTAGTAAATTTATTTGTTAGATTTATGATAACTTATTGGAGGTTGATTTCATATGCCCATAGTCCCCACTGTACCTTGGATAAAATCATCTAGATAGTCTCAATTAATTGATTTAATTATCAATTAGAATTATCAAAGTTGACCAGGTCAATTTTGGATAGTGTCACAAAGTAATGTAATTTAGAGAAGAAAGGAGAAATTATGGCAAATTTATTAATTAAGATAAATTTTTGTCTAAATTAATAAATAAGTTTAAATCAAGGTTCAAATTATAAATAATTAATTTGATAAAGGGTTTAAATAATTATTTAATTAATTAAATCAATAGAAAATAATACATGCCTTGATTTTAAGTCTAATGGGCTTATAATTAAATGGGAAATTTCACGAGCCTAAAGCCCACGATAATTTTGACCTAGGGCTTATAATTGGTTATTATATATTAATTTTTTAATTAAATAAATGACCTAATTAAGCCTATAAAAGGAATGCTAAGTGAGAGATGACAATACAAGTTTTTGAGAAAATCAGAAGAACTAGTAGGTTTTAGATTCTCTCTACAAACATAAGTCATTTTCTAAACCTCAATATTCTTTTCTCCTCTTCTCTCTGTATCTATCTCATATGTTGAGAATTTCCCACCATAGTCTAGGTGATTCTAAAGATACTTTGGAAGGTTATGAAGAAAATTGAAGATCGGTTCAGTTTCTTGGTGATACCCTGCGACAGAAAGGATACAAGGGTTAGAGAAACTGAAGGAATGACTCAATTATTCCGTTGCGTATAATGTAATTGTTCTTATCATTTTCTTTTTGAATTCAATTTTAGAGACATGTTCTAGGTTATCTTATATTAATATGTTTAATATATGATTTACATGAAAATAAACATGATCATGTATAAGTGTTCCCATCAAACAAAGGTGTGGAAAATACCAACATGATATTTTGTAGCAACGAGGCCATTGTTTGATCAAGTTTATCTAATGAGATGGCCTACTAATAGAAGGTGATTGATTGGTAGATTGAGCATAAGAGAAATGGTCAACAACTAGTCATCAATATTAAGCTACATATAGTATATTTGGGTGGATTTGGTGTGGGGGTCGACGACCCCTACCTTGTACCAAATGTTGGGGGAGAGTGAACTTACACCACCTATTTAGATAGATTTGGGATGAAACTTACAATATAGAGATCCAAAAAATTCATAAAGAAAACAAGTGCAAGCCGTAATCGAAATCCAATCTATGAAGAGAAGAAGAACACCACTTGTCTATTCAATATTGGGGAAGAAACACCATAAAGCTCATACACGAGGAATAACGTTGTCCAAATTCTCTATTTCCTAGCCCACCATTGATGCTTGGGGCTTTTTCTAAGAGGAAGTGTGTAGTGTCTCAGAATTTTACTTTGCTAGACAGTAGTAGTAGTAATAATAATAGTAGCTGTAGAATTTTAGTTTTTGTGGATATTGGTCAAAGCCGGGATTTAGTTAGAAACTCGTAGTAATAGTTATGGATTTTATAAGTTTAGCCTATAGTTTAGAAATATTAATTTTATCGTAAGGTTTGATTAATGAATATAGTCCTAAGAATATTATTTATTTATAACCTATGGTTTGGATAAAATAATTGAGAACGTCAAACTTGTCACACGCATGTTTATTAAGGATTTAAGCATTTTGGATGAATAAATTAATAAAGGATAGATCTAGAAGGTCTAGAATCTTCCCTCATATGTTAGGATCACGTTTTACTCAGTCAAAGTAGTTTAAACAAATTCAAGTGTGCTGAAAGTGTGCAAAAATATGTTTAAAATATCAGCGTAACCCGATATATCACAGCTATAGGGGTCGATATATCACCTATGTTGATACGGAAAATACGTTGACTTCGCACGAACGAAACCACGGACCCTCAGGATTATGGTGTAGGTGATATATCGACTCCAGTGACCATTTTTGAATCTTCATGGAATCTGAAACTAGAAACAGCCCTCAACAACTTTGACTCGTTCCTGAAGATTTTTGACCAAGTTCTTGGCATCTGTTGAGCGAAAAATATATTTTTAATCATTTATTTATTCATTGAAATGGAAGTTAGTTTCACTCTTTGAACTCTATAAATAAGACCTTTCACTCAGCCATTCTCTTAATCATTCAAGCACATTTCAGAGCCTTCAAGCTGCTAAGTTCTTTCTAGAGAGAAACACTAGGGTTTTGGGGTTAAAAGCTTTCAAATCTAAAGATTTTCTAAACACTTGGGAAGTAAGCTTTTGTGTGATTTCGGTGTTTGAGGTATAGATCGAAGCTCTAAGATATCTAAGGTACCGTCAATCTTCATGTAACAAACTGCGTTTCGGGTACCTTTAAACGACTCGGGTCGGGATTTTTTCCCCGAGTTAAGAATATTATTTTAAATAATATTATATTTGTTTGGAATTTATTTCCATGAGTTATTGCTAGCCAAATTATGAATTTTGTGATTAAAAGTCAAGATAAGACTTTCGGTCTTGAACCGACACAAAAACTCTAATCGGGTAAAAATTTCAGAAAATAAAATGAAAAACTATGACAAATATATTTTGGGCATAAAATAAATTCGTAAAAATTAAAGTTTGGTAAAAAATAATAAACCTAAGAGAAAATGGAAATTTTAGGGCATTTTGTGTTAAATGCTTAATTTTACCGAATTGGGAAATTTTATTCCATGAATAGACCTTAGGTAAAATTTTATTGTGTGATTAATTAAATTAAATGTGAGAGACATTTAATTTAATTATTATGTGTTAAGTTTTATTTTTATTTTTTTAAAAAAAACTTATTATGAGTGAAAAAGGTTATAGAAAGTCATTTTAGATTTTTCTTCTTAGGAATTAATTATTAACCATTAAAAATAAACAAATATATATATAACATAAATAAAATAAGTGGTGGCCGGCCATGTGAAGGAGTTTATTTGGGTGGACCAAATTGTTTTAGTTTAATCCCCATTTTAAATATTAGGGTTAATGGCATCAAGTGGCCATAGTAAAAACACTCAAGTGTTTAAGATATTTAAGAGTTGTCTAAACTCTTCTAACCCTCCCCAAAACCGACCCCCTCTCTCACAATCACTCTCATCTTGTTTAAAAAATTCTCTCTCAATTTTTCTCTCCATTTTCAACCATCAAGAACACTAAGAAAGCTTAGAAGCTTAAGCTTGGGTCTAGGAAGGGTTTCCCTAAGGTAAAGTTTCAAAAAACTTCACTTTTGTAAAGTTTTTAACCATAGGACTTTCAATAGCTAATTGTATATGTTGTTGGAGAAGTTGGTTAAGGTTTTGAAAGAGTTTTGAAGGATCCAAAGCTAGTAGAAACATCCAAACCTAAAGCAAGAACAACAAGAAGTAAAAAGTTTACTTTTATGGTTGTTATTGTATGGATTTTATTTTTTTAAGCATTATTTTGTATATTTAATGCTTAAAGTTTCTTGTTGGTGATGTAATAAGTCTATGGTAGTTGCTTTATAATTCTTATGATGCTTGTGTGTTGATTTTTGAAAATAGGGACCAAAATCCCTAAGGGTTTTGTTGAAAACCCTAAAACAAAAATACAAGTTTTGAGCGATGACTTCCAAGGGGTCAAGCATCTACTGTATATTGATTTTATAAAATTAAATTGTACTGTGATGTTGTTGAGATTGAGTACATAAAATTGAGCTTTTGAAACACTCAAAAATATTTAGAAATGAGTGAGTTATGCTATTTTAAAGTTTAGGTAAAAAAACTATATTTTTTTCGTATTCTTAATTTCGGGACCAAGTTTGGACAGTCACTGTATAGGGAAAATAAACCCAGTTTTTTCTAAAAATTGGTGGACATATTCTTGGCATAACCTAGTATTCCACTGTGAAATTTGGTAACAAAATACTAAACGGTTTGAAAGTTATTAAGTGCCAAAGTTTGGAAAAAATAAGGACTTGAAAATAATGTCATTTTTACCTCACTGTTTGGAAAATATTTTCACCAATAAAAAATGATCTTTTTGACCTAAGATTTCACAAAGACGTAAATGGCATACCAAAAATGGAATGAGGAAATTTTGGTAACAATAGTGGGAGTAAATTTCAAGTTATGACCTAACAAAGTATGTAGTTAAAAATGTGAAAAATGAGGTTTTCACACTTAGTGCAAAAATAGGATTTTGGAACTTAAGCTAAAAGTGATTTTTGCATATTGCAAGATAAAAACTTGGTAAGTCTTAAAAACATTTTGACCTAAAATACCACTTTGAGATTAGTGAAAATTATTTTTATTAAAGAATTTTTATTCTTTCTAAAAATAAAAGATTTAATTTACTATTAAGTTGATAAATTAAAAGATGGTTTAAAAACCCTATATTTTGAGAAAATAATTAAGTAAATTATTTTTCTAGTAAGTAAACTTGATTAATTGACTTCAGAAAAATTAACTAGTCAAGATAAGAATTTTTTTTTTTTTTGGTTTTCCTAATTAAGTTAAAATTAAGCTATTTTCTTAAAACAATTTTTAGAGATTAAAACCTTAAGAAAAATAAAAGGAAAATTAAGAGATTATTTTCTTGAAAAATAATTAAGGAATTTAATTAGTATTTTCTGGATATAATACTGGCTAAATCTTTTATATATTTAACTGCCTGTTGAAAGTAGCAGAACTTTAAAAGAATAAGATTTTTACCGGATTGTGGGAAAAATACTATTGCGATACCCGAGCTTAAGTATTGAGACCATAGGATAGGTCTCCCCGAGACTTAGGGTTTAGTCTCAAATTTTTTAGTATGAATTTCTTGAATGTGTTTTAAAGCCAAATAAGGATCTTTTAATCCTTACAAATGATTTTTTAAAATGACCAAACTGCCCAAAATAATAATAATGAATTATGAAGTGCCATAATTAATCTGAGTATACTGTATGGATAATTAAAGTATTGGCTAAGAATAACTGGATTATACATTGGAGGGTGAAATCTTGCTGAGAGCAAAGGACTCCAAGTAAGTCAACTTCTATTGTGTGGCTACAACATGAAACGACTATTGTATTGTATGTTAGTATAGAGACACATGCACATATATACACCGTCGTAGAAAGTTTGCATAGAGACGTTAGTCTAGTGGTTGCTGATTCAGAAAATATGAACGGTAGATATCAGTCATATTCTAGACGGCTGATCCCCGTCACATTGCTTGATTTTATTATGGCCGGTTCATTACCGTGACGAATGGCCAAGAGGTGAGGATTACTGGTTTAAACCTAGGGGTGCCAAAATGAATGGGCCTAGGGGCCATCATGCTTACTTAATCAGTGAACAGTTAGAACCCGAGCAAGTGCTATGATAAGTTATTCCCGGATAGTAGCCATGAATATTGGCCATTCAGTGAGAGTGCCTAGAGATACTAGGGGTTGCCAAGTTTGAGTGAGGTTGAACACCCTAGGGGAAACTACTCACCAGCACCATTGATTAACATAGAAGTCTCTGTAAACCCGTGTAACTTTGATTACACTCTTGAATAGTAGCAATGCTCTAGGTGACTTGATGGTTACCCTTGTGAGGGATTTACTCTTGGATAAGTAGTGATGCCCTAGGTAACTCGATAGTTACCCTTGATGGGGATATTTATTGGCTAGATCGTAGTGTTGAGACTAGTTTCTCTCTTACAGTATAGCATTTATGCTGAAGGGCGTGATACGCCCGAATTGTTGGAAATTGTCGGGCGTTGGTCTCGAATAATAGTTGTGATATGTTATACCTGCTTTCTCTAGGACTTTCTGAGTGCATAGATTTATTTGTTTATATGAAATAGTTGTGATATATTATATCTGCTTGCTCTGGGATTTTCTGAGTGCAGGGATTTATCTGTTTATATGAAATAATTTGTCATTGGTTATCACACGTGACCATAAGTTTGCCAGGACGCTTTTGCGTTCTTGAAATTGATTGCGTAGGGTCCGGATGGATTCGAAACCCTAATTTTTGTGAGCTATTGTTATCTGTGGATAGTAACTTGGTCAGTGACCACCTGTGTTCTCTGCTTGCTTTTGCTTTAAAGTTTATCTTACTAAGCGTTTTCACTTACCTAGTTGTTTCCTGGTGTAGGTAAGAGCTAGGGCAAGGCAGAGCAGTGAGCCCTGGAGTCTACCTTGTGAATGTACATGTGGACCGACCTTTTGGGAAGCCATTTTGTTTTTGGAAATTTTGTGTTATTTTCATAAACTAGGCTCACTTTACTCTTTATAAATTATGTTTGTATTAAATGTTAAGTATGGTCATACGACTTTTAAGAAGTTTTTTTTATACAGGTTTTTGAGACATTTTGTTAAATGAAAACGTTTATATTTCTGCATTATCGAGTCTTTTAAATCTGGGTCATTACACTTCAGGTTTAGTCCATTTCCATTCTTCTTATTCTTTCCTTTTATTTCAAAACCTAACTTGTTGTAATGACTTTTGGTTAGGTGTTCGATTCTTTGAAACTTAAGGTTTTTGGTAAGTCTTATTCCGATGGTTTAGATCTTCTTTTCTCTAGAGGACTTATGGTTTCTTATATTTGGTTTTAGGAAGTTTCCAATCCCGCTCTTGTCTCCAATATTCTGATTTTTGGTAAGGAAAATTAGATAGTTTAAATTATGATCTAGGCTATATTTTTGTATGACCTAACATTTCAGGTACAATAAAGGGGTAAGTGTGTCTGGACCTAAGGTGTCCAATGATGTATGATAGACTTATGTTCGGTAGGCTCAGTTGCCAAAACTTTATGACAGACCTAAGTAGATGTCTGATGTATGACAGACTATTGTCTGGGGCTTAATTGCCACCCCTGTATAAGCACTTATCTTTTTATTATATCTGACTTGTTATTATGACCTATAGTTATGATTATGATCTATGACCTATAGTTGCGATTATGACTTATGACCTATGTTTATGATTTATGATTATGACTTAGGCTATGATATGACCTATGAGTTTGTGATGTGATATGATTAGTATAAATAATTTTTTGTTATGAATATATGTTGATTAAATGACTAACTCTTGTTTGTATTTTCCTTACTGGGCTTAGAAGCTCACCCCTTATGATGTGGTTATTTTAGGCAATTAAAGATAGAAAGGTTTGTGGCGAGTGGGACCTAGGAGCTTTGTGATGTACTCGTGGGGACCATATAGTCGAGGAAGATCAAGCGAGCCTATTTATTTATTTTTATTAAAGAATGTGCTCTTTTGAAGTTTTATTTAAATGTTGCTCATTTTAATATGTTAAAGAAAATTATTATTTTTTTGTAAAACCATGGATCCATATATTTATATATAAGTTTTTATTTAATAAAAGAGCAATATTTATGATTATGATCCAACGCTGTGTTCTCGATAATTTATGAGAAATTAGGGCGTTACAAAGGGAATCATGATTGAAAAATCCCTTAAAATTCACAAGACAAGCACTTTCTTGATGAATTTCTTGGAAAAAACTTATGATCTATGAGAGCTAGAGAGAGAGAGAGAGTTGAAAAGTGTGATCAAGAATTTACACATCATTAAGTCTAACCAATATGATTAGAGCATTTAAACACATCATTTTGGAGCCAAAACAACGTAATTTAAATCCTAAATCAGGTGATATGTCGCCTAGTGATTGGCGACATGTCGTCTGTCCTCTGTCTTGGAATAAGTTTTAAGCTTTGTGGCGACATGTTGCCTCCTCACTGTCTAGGGTGCCCAAAATCACCCTTAATTACCTCCAAATAATTCCAGACTTTTAGGGTAAGCTTAAATAACTCACTGTATCACTTTGGGCCTATAAACATTAATTATTAATGCGTACAACAAAAACTCATATTTTCACTTCAACTTAAGTGAAAATCGTTAAGTGTTTTACACCACCTTGTGTAACACTATTTACCCTTTATATTTAACTAATCTCAACACCAACTCGACATTGTCCTCGATCTAAACTTATTTTTAATGCCATGTATATTATGTAGTTTTGTATTTCAAGTGTAGGTGCAGCAAGAGAAATTTTTGGGGACTAAAATTGAGCTTTTAGGGTGTTGATGGATTGGTTGGTAAACTTTTGGTTATAGAATTAAAGAATTTTTCTATAATTTTTTCCAGTTGTTGTGAAAAGCATTGTGGCCGCATTTCTGGGTAGTGTTTAACCGTATTTGGAATTAAGAAATTTAACAATTTTGGCAAGAGGAGATTTCCCTTCATTTCCCACCTTTTCGACGGACTTATTTGAACCATGGACTCCACCCATCAAGCCTTGCAATGCTAGATTAGATGCAGATTCATACGAGTAACTTGAGGGAGTTCATTCTTCCATTCTTAGCAATGTGTTGTTTTTAGTTTCTCTTGCTTGTTTTTCATTTTCGTTGTTTATTTTAATCATCTTTTACGTGCTTTGTTTTAGAATTTTTAGTTGTCTTTTGCTTGGTTCATGGTGATGTAGAGTCCCGAAATGTTTACTTAGCATAGTTAGATAGTAGTAGTAGTAGTAGTAGTAGTAGTAGTAGTAGTAGTAGTAGTAGTTAGTATTAGTTAGTAGTATGTTAGTTACTGTGGATTTTGGTTCAAGTCGGGACTTAGTTGGAAACTCATAGCGACAGTTATGGATTTTATAAGTTTAACCTATAGTTTAAGAATATTAGTTATAACCTAAGGTTTGATTAATATTGCTGGTCCTAGATATATTATTTATTATAACCTAAGGTTTAAATAGAGCCAATAAGAGCATGACATTTGTCATAATCATGATTATTAAGGAATTAAGTATTTTGATGAATAGTTTTAATAAAAGAAAGATCTAGAAGCTCTAGAACCTTCCAGCAACTATTAGGATCGTATTATGACTCAGTCAAAGCTGTTTATCCAATTCAAATTATGCTGAAAAAGTGCAAATACGTGTTTAATATATCTGCGTATGCCGATATATCACAGCATAGGGGCCGATATATCGCCTAACGAAAGATACGAAAAATACGTCGACTTTGCATGAACGATCGAACAAGCCTCGGGAATACTGGGGGAGGCGATATATCTCCTAGGGTGGGCGATATATCGACTCCATGGGTATAGTTTTGGAAGTTTGACTTTTTTTAATTTTAAAAATACCCTTAACCACTTAGACCTTCCTTTGAACGATTTTGACCGAGTTCTGGGCGTCAGTTGAAAAAAAAAATCAAATCTTTTTCATTTTATAAGCATTTATTTATTCAAATTAAAAGGGGTTAGTTTCACTCCTTGAACTCTATAAATAGGACCTAGTGCTCAGCCATTCTCATCATTCTTCAAGCATTTGATCAGAGCCTCCAAGGTGCTAGTGTTACTATAGAAAGATACACTTGTGTTTTGGGTTAAAGCTTTATTATTCTAAGCTTTTATAAACACTTGGGAAGTGAGAAATAGTGTGATTTTGGTATTGGGGTTTAGACCAACTCATAAGGTCATTCAAGGTATTCCTATTCCTTAAGTCCAAATCTTTATAATTCTTTAGATTTCTTTAGTTTCTTTTATTCAGATCCTAACTCTTATTATTGATTCTTGATTAGGTATTTAAGTTCTTGAAACTTAAGGTCTTTCTTGGTAAGTTTCTTCTTGATGGTTTAGTTCCCATATTCATCTTTATTCTTAAAGATTCTCACCCTTTTCTACTGTTGGTTTATAGGAGTTTCTAGATCTCGTTCTTGTTTCCAAATATCACAGCTTTTGGTAAGGAAAATAGGATAGAATTTATATGCTTATATGTTATGATATGTTTATGTTATGTTATGATATATATGAATATGTCTTCTAGTCCTTGGGGCTTATAGTTGCTTAGCTAGCAAACCTCAATGCTTTTATGTCACTTGAGCCTTATAGTTGCTTAGCTAGCAAACCCCAACGTTCTTATGTTGCTTGGGGCTTATAGTTGCTTAGATAGCAAACCCCAAGATTACCCCAAGATTACTCACAGGTTAGAGTTATGATATATGTTTAATAGTATATGTTTATGATATAGTCTTATGTTTATGATTTATGTTATATGATTGTTAGTAGATTTTCCTTGCTGGACATTAGGCTCACTCCTTTATTTTAGTGTGATGCAGGAAAATAGATATGGAGGCGGAAGGATTTTTGGTAGCTTGCCTTGTGTGTTGAGGATGAATGGAATGAATTGACTGCGTGTCGATCGAGGATGACGTTTGTTTTAGTCTTTTGAATCATGTTCTTTTGTAATTCCGCATTTAGTTTTGAACAATTAATTTAAAAGTTATATTTTATGTTTTGTAAACAATGGGATCCCATACTCTATCATTTTATTTTATATTTTTATGTTATTTACTATTGATACAATACTCATTTGGGTTTTCAATAAAGTTATGGGTCATTACAAGTGAGGACACTGTATTCTCTAAGTTTAGGGGAGTTGGTATCTATTTTGTGTCTTGTCTTATTTGTGTGTTGTTTTGTAAAAGAAATTATGTTATTGTAGTAATGCATAAATTTTGGGGGATCGATGAAGAAAAAAATTATAATAATTAAGAGTGGATCTTAAGTATGTTTGGACTAGCATGACTTAGGCATTAATTTGGTAAACTATGAAATGTGAAGAGTGTGAGACCCTAAAAGTGTGTTTGGCTTTATCATTATTTTTTAAAACTCTAAAGATGCTAGTTTTTTTGTGAAAATCTAGATCTTATAATTGGCTTGTTGATTTCCTTGAGGTGAAATCCTTGGAGGCTTAGCAAACTAGAAATGACTTAGGTATATTTTGTTGGACCATTTGAGCCTTTTTAGCCTACCCTTGAATTTTTTGTCCCTTGTTACCAAATTTGAGCTAAATAACCTATCTTTTATTGAACACCTTGCAAGCATTTAGCCACATCCATTTTTATTGTAACCTAACCATCTCTAAACTTAGTTTTTCTTAGATACATTTTTATTAAAGTTTGGGTGTGGGGTAAAAAAAAAGGGGTTACATTTGTTTCTTTTAATACTTTTATTTTGTAAAAAAAATGAAACAAAAAAGTGTGTTACTTTTTTTAAAAAAGGAAAAATATGAAGAAGAAAAAAAGTACAAACAGTGTTGGACATATATACGGGTACCCATCTATGGGTAGTAACCATTGAGAAGTCTTCCATATATATATATATATATTCATAGTAAAAAAATGATTAATGGGATGGAAAAAATGAAGTTAACATTGTGGTGGCACTAAGAAATAAGAAAAGATTCCATCCATATTAAGAGGTCCTAAGGCAAACTAAGTTTAAGATGTTTTGAGCCTAGAAAATTAGTCATTTCCACACCCTTGGCCTAACCTCATTACAACCTTGGAAAGACCTATCGATCTAAAATTCTAAGTTATGCTACATTAGTGGAGATGGGTTAGCAAGTCACATATGAGACAAAGATTAGGATTGAGGATCAACTTATAGTTTGATTTAGGAAATTAAAGAGCATTGAGAAAAGCCTTGCATGCACACACACACATGGATTTTTTGTTTCATTAATTTTTGAAGAAGGTTGGTTCATGCGTGCTTAAGAGGTAAAATTAGCTCATTTCAATAAAAATTTTGAGATCATTACCCGATCAATTTAGGCAATTTACTTCAAGAAATCATTCATTATTATTTACGTCATTTGTAGGTTTGGTTTTGTTGTCTTATCATCTTTTGTGTTGTTTTATTTTGTTTTGTTTAGTTGAGTCATCACTCGAGGACGAGCAATAGTTTGAGTTAGGGTGTGTGATAACTTTAGAACATAGAGTTATCTAAGGAACATTTAGGGTGCTAACCAGCGTTTTGGTCAACGACACTGAGTCAATTTGAATGACAGTAAATAATAAATGAGCTGAATTCAAGGAAAACGTCACTGAAAATTTATAGTGGTTCGGTTCCAAAAAATGGTAATGACCTACGTCCACTTGCACTCTTATTAATCAATAGAGGTATCAAACTCAAGAATAGAAGAACAAGAATCAACTAAGTTTCCTAAGCCGAAGAGAGAATATAATTCAACAAAGATCTTGTATGTAAAGTGCGGATGATAGAATAATGATTGTGAGGGATCTCTATTTATAGAGTCCCTTAGTGGGCCATGGGCCTTACAAGCATGAAATAGGCCCTACACGTATAGTGTGGATTTGTTACAAATGATTACATAATAAAAAGAATATGAAAAATACATTCAAATATCAGTTACATAAATATCCCTGAAAATTCGGGTCATTCTTGTGATCTGGCACATCCTTCGAGCAAGAGCTTTGTAACGACACAAAATTTGCTAATAGGGCTTAGTGCCTTGGTTAGCGTGCTAGGAGGGCATAATTGGATATATGTATGTTTAATTGGTTAAATGCGTGATTGTGTGGCATGCATGATTAATATGATTATATGAATGTATTATATGCATGTTTATGAGTATTAAATATGTATGTGGGCCTTTTTCTGCTTATAAGGGCATATTTGTAATTTTGGCCTTTGAGGACATAAATGTGATTTTATGTAATATATGGTTGAGACCAAATTACTATGTGGATATATTTACAGTAAATGGCTCGAGACGATCCTAGTGAGCGGATTAGCTAAATAGTCATAGCAGGGTTTAAATACCCGGCTAGGGGAAGCTTGAGGTATTTTTGGGAATTTAAAGAATATTTTGGGATCTACTAGGTAATGAATAAGTATTTGATAATTAATTAGACGTGACATGGTTAATTTGTTAACAATAGGAACACTTGAGGAATTAGCGGGAACCAGGGAAAATGACCATTCTGCCCTTAGAAATCATTGGAGGGTGAATAAACTTGAAGGGCAAAAGGGTCTTTTGGGCTAAAGATATACTCAGGTGTGAAGGGAAGGATCAGGAACTTTAAGGAATTTTCTCACACTTTCCCTTTCCCTCTCACTCACGAGTCTCTCTGTCCCTCTCTTTGTACCTAGAAGCTAAGGAGGAAAAAAAAAACAGAAGAACTTGGGTTTTAAGCTGGGAATTTTTGTTGAACTTCAGCTGGAAAACTTGGGAATTTAAGCTCAAGAATTGAAGGTTTGAATTTGTGGGTTTAGCTGCCATTGAGGTTTAGCGCCAAGGCTCAAGACTGAGGATCGTGCTTGAGACCGTTTTGTATTTTTCACTCGAGAATCGAGGTAAGAAAACTGCACCCTTGATGGTTGTGTTGGGACTGAGATTCTCTGCATCTGGATATGCGTGCTGTGTAACTGTATTATTATTATGCAAAGTGTGAAAGTATGACCTAAGGGAGCCGGGGCTAACGGCTAGCGCACTGGATGCGGCTTAGCCACTATGAGTCGGGGTCAGCTAAGTAAATAGAGGGCTCGGCCTAAGGGCGCCGACCCTAAACTATTGTATTACTGGCTAAAATATATTCTTGGAAATACGTGTTTACTATTATTAGCTTGATGCTTATACCATGTTGAATTTCTGAATGGCTATATTGAGATTGATTGGATGCTACAACTGTATATGTATTTGTTGTTTATAGTTTTCTTACTAGGCCTTGGCTCACAGGTGCTACGTGGTGCAGGTAAAGGCAAAGGAAAGCTGGACCAACCATGAGTTGGAGGGCTTTGAGGGCGAGTTGTACATTGTTAGCCGCTCGTCCGCCATGGCCGAGGGAAAGTACAGGGACAGAGCCTTAAAATTTGTGTTTTTCCATTAGAGTGGGTTTTGGTTGTATAAAACATTTTGAGAGTTGTAAATTGTCTCTTAAACCCTGGTTTTGGGATCCCATGTATCAAACGTCTATTTTAATGGAAATTAACCCTTTTGAACGAAATCTTTTAACCCTAACCTGATAATTGACTTTAGGAACACATTATTGTTCAAACAACTTGATTAGCAAGTCTTGCACTATTTTAAAATACACCGTGTAACGGTCTTGGATATCTAGGGTGTTACAAGCTCCCTTCGAGCAAGTTCTGTCTCCTAAGAATCTTTGAGCAGACCATTTCTATTGTCCAAACATCTTTTCGAGCATGAATCTTCAAGTGATACTCTTTACTTTGTTACTTGACAGCTGTGGATGCTCGAAATTCCATAGTTGTAAAAGACCCAAAGCACGTACTTAGGTCCCATAAATGCCAAAGTACGTACATGTGCCTACGTACCTAGGTGTGTATTGGGAAGCCTTGCCAAGTGAAGCCCCGTTACCGACGTGACATCTCGACCTGGTGCCTTGCGCACCCAGCAAGTGCGCCACGCGGGACCCCCATCCCGCGCCTCGCGAGCCCAGGAGGTGTGCCACGAGAGGCCCTCATGCACCCCCCGCGAGGACATCACCCCATGCCTCTGCGAGGCCATCATGCCCTTGCCTCGCATACCTGAGTCCATACCGCAAGAAGGCAAGAATCTTGCGGAGGCAGCCGCGTCCTTAGGGGCCTCGCGAGAGACGGCCTCACCTCGCCTCGCCACAGCCGCGTCTTTAGGGGTCTCGCGAAAGACAACCTCGCCACAGCCGCGTCCTTAGGGGCCTTGCGAGAGATAGCCTCGCCATGCCACAGCCATGTCCCTAGGGGCCTCACGAGAGACGCCCTCGCCTCACCACGCCACAGTCGCGTCCCTAGGAGCCTCGCGAAAGACGCCCTCACTTCACCCCACCACAGTCGCGTCCCTAAGGCCTCGCGAGAGACGACCTCGCCTTGCCACAGTCGCGTCCCTAGGGGCCTCGCGAGAGATGCCCTCGCCTCGCCACGCCATGCCACAGTCAAGTCCCTAGGAGCCTCGCAAGACATGGCCTCCCCGAGGCATCTCGCGCCGCATACGTAGCAGGCCTCGTTGAAGAGGCCTTGTCTCTCTCCTTGAGATAAGCACCACCAACGGGGCACCGCTCTTGCTGTGAGCCTCACGAGGAGTAAAATCAAGGACCTCTTTAGCACGAGATTAAGGAAGGATAGGGAAAGCCTCAAAATGATTCGACCCGAAGTCAGAAGAAGTACGGAGCACCCTTACAAACTAAGGGTAATTTGAGTATGGACACAAGGCCCACGCCAGACAAGTAGTGGTCGTACAAGTGAGGTACCTGTTGTGGTCCTCACCAGCCAATCTCTGACACTCGTACTGGGGGAGTAGTGGAGGAACAATTGAGTACTAAACTGGAGGTGCTCCCACCGACTCTGACCATGTACTGGAGCCGACACCACTACACCTCATACCAGTCCCCTGACAATGTACTTATGTACAATCTGGTCCCCTGGACCACAATGCATCAGGGGCTATTAGAGCCCACTATAAAGGGAACCCCACTTCAACATTGAAGGGGGTTGGAAAAAACACTATAGCATTATACCAAGAGAAATACAAGTTCTTTTCTCCATTTTCTTTCTGCAACTATCTTCTAAGTTTCTTATTTGATCCGTGAAGTTTTTCATTTTTAAGTTAGATACTTTAATTTTTTCTAACGTGATTTTGTTGACGAGTTCTCACCGTCAACAGTTTGGCGCCGTCTATGGAAAGAATAAGTGCCAAGCCACTGTTCTTCCATTGATTCCGGCAGGAAAAAAATGCCAAGACGTTCTAAACGACTGAGAGAGCCACGAGAGGCAGAGGTCCACCTTGATGGAGATCAGCTGAAAGCCTCCATGAAGAATCCTCCTCCACCCAAAAATGTAGAGGCCCCAAAGGAGCCCGAGGTTCACGAAGATGAATGGGAGGCCTCCTCCCCGGCCATCCCACCTGATGAGATTTGTCCAAGGTCAACAGCTGCCCCTGCAACAGATGCCGGTGAGTTCTCGCCCCCAAGGCCGCCGCAAGTGACAAACTCCGGCCGGCAAGATCTGGGCCCATCGACGCGACCTGACAAGCATCCCCGAGTCCATTCTATGAGCTCGAGTTCTAGATCTCGATTTTATGAAGAGGAGATACGTGAACTACACTGTAAGAACCAAAGGCTAGAAACCACCTTAGAGAACATGCAAGAGGAGTTGAATGGCATGCTACAAGGGAAATCAAACATATCTTTCCCTAGGCGAAAAGAGAGAGGTCAAGATGGGGTAGAAACCACAGTCCCAGTGGACGATGGGAGGACTCGGCTCTCCACCAGTAATACCCCCCGGACAAAGCAGCATGAACGTCCCGGACAACCGAAGCAGCCCCAGAGGCCAGAGCAGAAGAGCAACGCTGGCCCTCGTAATGAAGTCGAAGTCACCTCAAGGAAAACACCCTCAGATTTACGAGAGGAACTCAACAAGAAAATGGCGGATAAAAGGACTACGCCTCCTATGGTGCCCCGGGAAGGCAAAGGAAAGGGAGATGCTAACTCATCCATGTTGAGAGACTCCTTGAACAAGAGGAGACAAGACCTAGACACATAAATGAGGAGCCTCCGAAGCAAGATCATCACCGCATCTAGAGGACAAGCCATTGAGGACGAGTTCGACCATGAATCACCCTTCATTAAGGAAATCCAAGCCATCCGGCTCCCAGCCAACTTCAAGGAGCCTCATATGACCCCATATGAAGGAAACACAGATCCCAAGTACCATCTGGACGTTTTTAACGATCTGATGAAGTTAAGGGGGATTAGTAGCAGAGCCAAGGTGCCATTTCTTTGCTGTCACATTGAAAGGACCTGCGTACAAATTGTTCAAAAGACTTCGACTAGGGTCCATTAGGTCTTGGCAACAATTTTCTGATGAATTTCTCTAGCAACATCACGCCGTGCGTGATTACACAATGTCGGGCACCAGCCTCGCTAACGTGAAATAAGGAGAAAGTGAGAGTCTGAAGAGCTACATCCACAGGTTCAATATGGAGGCAGCCAAGGTAGGGAGCTTGACCCATAGAGAGATAAAAATGGCCATCACAGCCGGAGTACGCCCGGGAAGTAAGTTATGGGATAACATGCTCAAGAGAGAGGTCACATATTTGGACAATTTCTACGAGCTGGCACAGAAATATATTCGCGTAGAGGATGGTCATGAAAGCCTTAAGGCCGGAAAAGGCCAGTTCCCACCAAAACCCTCAATCTGGGAAAGCCAAAGCGGTGCAAAGAAGAAGAGGGTCTATGAAGGAACAAGAGATGATCGGCCTCGGAAGCCCCAGTGCATTGATGAGCGTAGGCGAGGCCCCTACACCTTTTATACTGACCTCACCCACGCTAGGGAACATATTTTCATCACGAATGAAAACCAAGTCCCTTTTAGAAGGCCCCCCACCATTGAAAAAAGACCGATAAAAAAGAGATCCCATTAAATATTGCCAGTATCATAAAGATATCAGCCACACCACCGCAGAATGCAACCATTTGAAAATAGAAATCGAAGAGCTTATACGTAGGGGGCATTTGAGCAGATACATCCGCAAAGAGAACCAAAGACCGGAAGAAGGGGTATCCTCGCCACGGGCAGGAGAGGTGGCCCCGGAGGTACAAGGAGAAGTCAGGACCATCAAGGAAGGGGCGAGAAAAATATGACAGAGAGGCCAGGCGAAGTCCACCGTCGTGCGTCTTAAGTTTGGAGCAATGCCCCCCGAAGAGTTTTAAGGGGGAGAATAACTCAATAACCTTCACAAAAAAAGATGCACGAAGCATGCATTTCCCTCATCATGACCCCTTGGTGCTAACTGTCCAACTTGCAAACGTGAGAGTACATCTGGTCTTGGTGGGTAATGGAAACTCTGTAGACATCTTGTATCGCCCTGCTTTGGAGAAGATGGGATTGAACGTCTGGCACCTGAAGCCTTGCAATACCTCCCTTTACGGATTTACAGGGGATTCAATACAGCCCCTAGGTGCGATTGAGTTAGCCCTTACCATGGGGGAACAACCTAGGCAAACCACCATAATGGCAAACTTTGTTGTGGGGGATTGCGCCTCAGCCTTCAATGCAGTATTAGGGAGACCCTCCCTGAGAGAATTGAAGGCGATAACTTATGTGTACCACTTAGCCATGAAATTCCCAACTCCTAGGGGAATAGCAAGCATGAAAGGAGAGCAGAAGGAAGCGAGGGAATGTTATAACTCATCCCTCTACACGGCCACAAGGCCATCAGTGCCTATGGCAATGGTTGTGCATGAAGGCGCAAACCTGCATGAGTTGGACCCGCGAGTCGCGGAAGAACCTAAAGCCGAGCCGGTAGAGGAGTTGGAAGAAGTCACGGTCATGAATGAGCCACCGAGAAAGTTGAAGGTAGGAAGAAACCTTATGGGTATCGTGAAGGAGAAGCTGGTAGAATTTCTGAAAGCCAACCTCGACGTATTCTCCTGGAGTCACGAGGACATGGTAGGAATAGACCCATCAGTCATGTGTCATCACTTAAACATCGACCCAAAAGCAAGGCTTATGAGGCAGAAAACAGAGCGCTAGACCCAGAAAGATACGCAGCCCTAAAAGAAGAGGTTGACAAGTTGAAGGCAAATGGGTTTATCCGAGAGGCATTCTACCCAATATGGGTATCAAACCCAGTGTTAGTCCCAAATCCCAACGGAAAGTGGAGGACTTGTGTGGACTTTACTAACCTCAATAAAGCCTGCCCTAAGGATAGCTTCCCGCTTCCTAGGATAGACCAGTTAGTAGATGCCATGACGGGACACGAGTTACTTAGCTTCATCGATGCATATTCTGGGTACAACAAAATACCCATGAACCCAGCCGATGAAGAGCACACTTCGTTCATAATAGACAATGGGCTTTATTGCTACAAAGGGATGCCTTTCGGTTTAAAGAACGCAGGTGCTACTTATCAAAGGCTGGTGAACAGAATGTTTGCAAATCAAATAGGAAGGAATATGGAAGTATACATGGATGATATGTTGGTAAAGACAAAGAAGGCAGAAGATCCCACAAACGAACTTGGTGAGATGTTCGGCACCCTTCGAAAATTCAGAATGAAGCTAAACCCGCTCAAGTGCACCTTCGGAGTTTCATCAGGGAAGTTCTTGGGCTTTATGGTGAATTCCCGAGGTATCGAGGCCAACCCTGACAAAATCAAGGCATTGCTGGAAATGAGCCCACCACAAAGCAAGAAGAAAATGCAGTGGTTAACATGGAGAGTAGCAGCCCTCAATAGGTTCATCTCTAGATCCACTAACAAATGCCTCCCTTTCTTCAACAACCTAAAAGGTAGCAAAAATTTCGCTTTGGATGATGATTGTTAGGAAGCCTTCACTAAGCTAAAAGAACACCTTAGAAAACCACCCCTTTTGGCCAAGCCAGAAAAAGGGGAAAAGTTGTACTTGTATCTAGCTGTATCAGAGCATGCTATAAGTGCCACCTTGGTCAAAGGGGAAATGAAGCATCAACAGCCCATGTACTATGTGAGCAAGCGGTTGGTAGACATAGAAACCCGGTACCCAGAAATAGAAAAGTTGGCATATGCCTTGATAGTGGCTTCTCGAAAGCTGGGGCCCTATTTTCATGCTCATGCAATCGAGGTGTTCACCAACACCCCTTTGCATCAAGTCTTGCACAAACCAAAAACTTTGGGAAGGTTGTTAAAGTGGTCGATTGAATTAAGTCAATTTGACATCACTTACACCCCAAGGACCTCAATCAACAAGCAGGTACTTGCAGACTTTATAGTCGAGTTTACACGCCGACCCTATGAGGAGGGAGAAATAGAAGAGAATGAACCGGCGGGTGAAGGGGAAAAGCACCCTGAAGAATGAAGCCTCCATGTAGATAGGGTATCTAACGAAGGAGGAGCCGGAGCTGGCATAGTGATGATGGGACCTGAGGGGCACAAGATATATTGCGCCTTAAGATTTGGATTCGAAGCTTCCAATAACGAAGCAGAGTACGAGGCACTGTTGGCTGGCTTACAGCTAGCTAAGGAGTTAAAGGTAACCCATTTGCATGTCTTTAGTGACTCACAGCTAGTAGTGTTTCAGGTGAAGGCTGAATATCAAGCTAGAGGCCCAAAAATGGCTGCATATCTCGCCAAGTTGAAGGGGTATTTGGATTAGTTCAAAAAATACACCGTAGAACAGATCCCGAGGGAGCAAAAAAAAAACGTCGATGCTCTCGCAAAACTCGCCTCTACTCGAGACGAAGACACGCTTGAGTCCATCCCAGTCGAATACCTCTCCAAGCTAAGCATAGCAGAAGAAAAGATCCATATGTTCAATAGCCATGAGGAGTCATGGTTCGCACCCATCATGAGGTACTTAAATGACGGGACCTTGCCTTATGACAAAAAAGATGCCCGTAAGATGACTTACAAAGCCGCCCAATACACCCTAGTAGACGGAGTCTTATATAAGAGAGGCTTCTCTACCCCGTTCCTATGGTGCGTAGATAAGGGAGAGGCTTTAAAAATTCTGCAAGAGATACACGAAGGGGAATGTGGAAATCATGCTGGGGGGTAGTCCACGGCAAAAAAGGCCATCCGCCAGGGGTATTATTGGCCTACCATGGAGAAGGACGTGAGCGATTTCGCAAAAAGGTGTGACAAGTGCCAGAGGTATGCAAATTACCCCAGACAGTCACCAAATGAGCTGGTGAGCATGACCAGTCCGTGGTCCTTTGCTGTGTGGGGGATTGACTTGATTGGAGCATTGCCAGCAGGAAGAGGAGGAGAAAAATACGCAGTGGTAGCAATCGATTATTTTACTAAATGGGTGGAAGCAGCACCTCTAGTCAACATAACAGCTAAGCAAATCACCACCTTCGTCAACAAATTTATCGTCTGCAAGTTTGGAGTACCCTACAAGATAATCTCTGACAATGGGACGCAATTTGAAGGGGGAATGTTCGAGGAATATTGCAGGGAAAAAGGAATCAAGAGGAGTTTCTCCGTTGTAGTACACCCACAAGCCGATGGACAAGTGGAGGCCATCAACAAGATCCTAAAAAGGAACTTGAAAACAAAGTTGCAAAAGTTGAAAGGAGCCTGGGTCGAAGATCTTCCCAATGTGCTTTAGGCCTATAGGACCACGCCTCGTTCCACCACTGGAGAGACGCCTTTCGCCTTAGCCTATGGCTGTGCGGCTGTCCTTCCAATAGAAATGAAGATTAACTCCATTTGCACATAAGCATATGATAACCAGGCTAATATCGCAGCATTAGCTGGGAATTTGGACTTGTTGGAAGCTAGGAGAGAAAGGGCACAACTGAGGCTGGCAACATATCAGCAACGAGCCGCAAGATACTATAATTTAAGGGTGCGAGAGAGGGCGTTCAGAGTTGGAAACCTCGTATTGCAGAAAGCCTTGCCCAACACTCGAGACCCGAGCGAGGGTGTGTTAGGAGCAAACTGGGAAGGGCCCTACCAAGTTACCCAAGTTGTGCCCCCTAACACCTACAAGCTTGCACGCTTGGATGATACCATGGTACCTAGAGCATGGAATGCAGAACATCTAAAGAAATATTATCAGTAAGACCTCCATGTTGGGGCACGAATGTTATTGTATTGACTAATGTGCAAGTTAAATGTAATAGCTATAAGTTTAGCTAGGATTCCTTAATATGTAGTAAGAACGAAGTCACATTAAGTTATCATGTACTTCACCTGCTTCCAATGAATATGATGTGGCATTAGATGAACATGTAGTAAAAGTTCTTGTTCAAGCAAAATGATTATCAAAATACGTGAATGGAATGACTAAAGTGCCTGCCGAGATAAATCTCACCAACCACTTGGGGGCAGAGTATATAACAAAGAATAGGATCCTAAAAGGACCCCTTATATCCTAAAAAAAAAAAAGACCCCTTGTAAATAAAGAAGAAGACCTGGAAAGACATCACTTGAGTTCTCAAGGATTAGCTACCCTTATGAACATCAAGAAGGTCAAAAGGTCCTACAAGAAAAGCCTCCTAATAAAGGTAAATGCTTCCACAAGAGGAAATTCCTCAGGAGAAGCACCCACCAATAAGCCTAGAGCAACCACCAAGCCGTCTAGCAAAAAAAGGTCATAAAAAAGACCCTTGCAAAAATAGTACTATGAATAATGATGAGAAGGACGCTTCTCGCAAAGAATAATAAGAGCGCGCAAAAATATATATAAGGATAACTAGAACCGAAAAGGTCAATATATCCTTATAGATACAATCAAGAGGCACCAAAGAGAACCTATCGAACCCCATTTTGCGGGCTCAAAAGGACCTCAAACATAGAGGAACAAAGACGAATGATCACATATGTATATATATATAAAAAAGAGTTTTGATAATGTGACAGGACTTAGAGAAATTAAAAACAAAATAAGGCTCAAATGAGCATATAACCACATTTAACTGAACGGTAAAAATTGCAGAAGTGAGATCTTAAGGCCTCACGCCGCGAGCCTTCCACTCAACCACCTTGGCGACGGCATGCTCACCAAAGAAGGATAAGTCGAAGGTAGGATTGTGCCTCCATAGGCTATAAAGGATGCGCTCTGTGGATTTATATTCAACCTCAGTCGCATTCACCTCTAGGAGGGCGACCTTCTCCCGCATTGTGGCAGCCTCAACTTCTGTGCCTTCAAGAGCAGCCTCCAGATGAGCGACCCTCTCCTGCAACATTATAGCCTCAGCCTCCGCCCTCCGCCTCCTTTTTGAGGACGAAGAGGCCTTCACTAAAGCCTTCTCCAACCTAAGCTTGGTATCAGTAAGCTCCTTCTCAAGCTCCTGAAATTTTACTGCCAGATGGTCTCTCTTAGCGTTCGATGAACAAAGGTCTTACGCTGTGTCGGCGAAGCATTGGGCCACCAGAGAAGACTGCGAGAAACCAAAAACAAAAAACGGTGAGCAAACAAAGAACCCGAAAAAAAAAAGAGTGAAAAAGAAGAGAAGACCAATGTAAGATGAAGGAACTCACCCAGGCTGTAGAATGCACAAGAGTATCCCCAAGCTCCATCACAGAAAAGTTCTCGAGACCTCTCCACTCGTCCTCAAGAATAGCCTCAGCGACACGGGTATACCTTTTCCCGTAAGAGTCCGCCATGAGATGCACCCAGGGCGTCCCCCCCAAATCAGGAGCGCCCGGGTGAACGGGAACTAACAACCCACTCGTCGAAGGAGGAGGAGGCGTGGAAACACTAGGAAGATGGGGTTCTGAAGGACCAAGATTGGTAGGAGCATAAGGAAGGTTGTCATACTCCTCAGCGAAGGGCACGATGAAACCCCTTGGCACAGCCTGTGGACCACGGGAGTGAGAGGCCACTCCGTGGTCCACAAGGAAAAAAGGAGGACACCCCCCGGGAGGCGAAAGTGAACAGGGTGGGCGTTTCGATTCTGGGGAAACCTCCTCGGGCACACACTCTGCATCACCCCCATCCGAGTGAGGCTCAACTAAAATGGCCTTTTTCCTCCGCTCAGAAATATGCCACAACAACTCAGGCTCTGAAACCGTGGATAGCTTGTAATGGTTGAGGTTGGTCACGGTGAAGAGACGGGCAGCCATTTTCTTGATAGGGTCAGCATCGAGAAATCTGTCCACCGGATCCGCCTCCGACTCGGAAACGTCAGGAATGATGAAGTTCTTTGCACAATCAACACAGTTGCCAATATTAACATAAGTTCTAAAACAATAAGTTCAAAATATAAAAAATATAAAAACTTGAAGTACTTACTAGGTGATGAGCGAAAGTGCTCACGAACAGAAAGGGGACCTTTCACGAAGAAGAAGTCCTGCTTCCAGGTCCCGGGTTGGACATAGAACCCTCTATCAAGGAAACCTGAGAATTGGCTTTCTGCAGGAAATAAAAGCCTTTGGATTTAGGAGTGGGCATGAGGTTGTACATGAAATGCACCTCTTGAGCCATGGGAGCACGCCTGTTAAGCTTCATAAACACCATATAGAGGCAGCTCAAAGTCAGCCAGCTATTGGGTGCCAACTGGAGCGAAGCAAGATCGAAATGGTTAAGAACCATGACGAAAAATGGGTGTAATGGAATTGTACCACCCGCCTTCAAGATGTGCTCACTCATGGTCACATAGCCCTGAGGAGGGTTATTAGCCCCGCACCTGTTCGAAGGAACCTATAGCTTGTACTCCTTGCCAACATGATATTTCTCTGCTAATTCTAGCAATTTGTTTTCAGACACGTTGGACACTATGGTAGATGCCAACAGGGGACCAGAATCTGGCTTCTCATGAGCCACCTGTTGTCGTACTCTCTTTGACATATTTGCAAAACTAAAAGAAAAAGGTGAGGTAGAAACAGGGCACTTTACCCTCCATTTTTTCTTCCTAGCAAGGTTCTTCCACCGAGGCGCTGAGTGTGAAAGCACTAAGCAAGGATAGACCAACAACAAGGGTTGAGGAGAACTCGGGATGACCCCATGACAATCAGAAGGAGAAAACGGGGCAGGAGGTTCAGGCGGGATATTTCCCTCCATAAACTCCAACTCCATTTGTAGATCAAAAAGGGTCACCCCTAAGGTTCGCTATATGGTCGTTAAGGTCAAGGGGGAAAGATACTCCGTCGCCCCTCAGAATTGAGTCTATTTCGCTCTTCACCACCCAAATTTTACATCTAAGTTCAGCCATATGCTCAAGATGACGTATACGGGCCTGCCTCAAAGTGTCATAGTCTTGGTGAGAGTTATCTTCGGGGGACTCTGAGTCTGTAGGTAAGTCTACAAACTCGACTCCCGGAGGAGCACCGGATGATACTTCACATGCCATGGGACCTCATCTTGTAAGTAATTAGGGTTCACGTGTAAATGAGAGAATTTCTACAAAACACAAATGAATGGGCTCAAAACCTCTAGGCACAAGCGCTTTAAATGACCAACTATGGGGTATGAACGAGGGCATGTAACTAGGTTAACTCACCACGAGCTCTGGCCAAAGCAACCCATCCATGTGGTGCTAATTTAGACCCAGTAAATATAAGGGAGAAAGAAAGTATACCTCAAGTAAGTAAAATTGAGCGCTGTCGTGGTCAAAAGGAGGCCGAGGGTCAAAAGCATCGTCACGGCCGAAGAGAAGCAAAGGGTCAAAAGTACGCATCTGCAAAAACAAAGGAAAAGGATGTTTTAGTCCCCAAGTACCTGCATGAATATGGGCATAAAAGAAGTGAACACAAATAATAAATGAAAAGGATAACAAAAATGAGGTGGTGAGGAATCGAACCCCTTAACTCTTGAAAGGAGTAAGGATTCCAAAACCACTAAGCTAAAGAGATAAAGTGTGAATGATAGGCTAGACATGAAGGCCTATTTATAAGAATCACGGGATCATCTTAGCCATCAAGTCCAATGCTTGATCAATGGTCAAAAATGGGGCCAAACACCTACATTGGGATCCGCAAAGCCAAATAATAGGCTCACCTTCAATCTCAAGTAATAACAAGGATCATCACAAACACCACCTATGCTTTGAAGGCCAATTTATAAGAACCAAAGAGAAGAGTCTACCAGAGCACCTAAAGGTCCTTTCCTAGACTGGGGGGGCAAGTGTGGATGCTCGAAATTCCATACTTGTAATAGACCCAACGCATGTGCTTAGGTCCCATAAATGCCTAAGTACGTACCTGTGCCTACGTCCATAGGTGTGTATCGGGAATCCTTGCCAAGCGAAGCCCCGTTACCGACGCGACATCTCGACCTGGTGCCTTGCATACCCAACAGGTGTGCCACGCGGGACCCCCGTCTCGCGCCTCGCGAGCCCAGGAGGTGTTCCACGCGAGGCCATCACCCCCACACCTCCGCGAGGCCATCATGCCCTTGCTTCGCATACCTAGGTCCATACCGCAAGAAGGCAAGCGTCTTGCGGAGGAAGCCGCATCCTTAGGGGCCTCGCGAGAGACAGCCTCGCCTCGCCACAGCCGCGTCCCTAGGGGCCTCGTGAGAGATGCCCTCGCCTCGCCTTGCCTCGCCACAGCCGCATCTTTAGGGGCCTCGCCTCGCCACAACCGCGTCCCTAGGGGCCTCGCGAGAGACGCCCTCGCCTTGCCTCACCACAGCCGCGCCCTTAGGGGCCTCGCGAGAGACGCCCTCTCCTCGCCACAGCGACGTCCCTAGAGGCCTCGCGAGAAATGCCCTCACCTCGCCACGCCACAGCCGCGTCCCTAGGAGCCTCGCGAGAGACGCCCTCGCCTCGCCTCGCCATAGCTGCATCCCTAGGGGCCTCGCGAGAGACGGCCTCGCCTCACCACAGTCGCGTCCCTAGGGGTCTCACAAGAGATGCCCTCGCCTCGCCATGCAACAGCCGTGTCCCTAGGAGCTTCACGAGACATGGCCTCCCCGAGGCATCTCACGCCGCATACGTATCAGACCTCGTTGAAGAGGCCTTATCTCTCTCCTTGAGATAAACTCCACCAACGAGGCATTGCTCTTGCTGTGAGCGTCATGAGGAGTAAAATCAAGGACCTCTTTAGCACGCGATTAAGGAAGGATAGGGGAAGGCTCATAACGATTCGTCGCGAAGTCAGGAGAAGTACAGAGTGCCCTTACAAACTAAGGGGAATTAGAGTACAGACACAAGGCCCACGCCAGACAAGTAGTGGTCGTACAAGTGAGGCACCTGCTGTGGTCCTCACCAGCCAATCTTTGACACTCGTACTGGGCAAGTAGTGGAGGCACAATCGAGTACTAAACTGGAGGTGCTCCCACAGAATTTGACCATGTACTGGAGCTGACACCACTACACCTGATACCACTCCCCTGACAATGTACTTATGTACAATCTTGTCCCCTGGACCACAATGTATCAGGGGCTATTAGAGCCCACTATAAAGGGAACCCCACTTCAACATTGAAGGGGGTTGGAAAAAACACTGTAGCATTATACCAAGAGAAATACAAGTTCTTTTCTCCATTTTCTTTCTGCAACTATCTTCTAAGTTTCTTATTAGATCCGTGAAGTTTTTCATTTTTAAGCTATATACTTTGATTTTTTCTAACTTGATTTCGTTGAAGAGTTCTCACCGTCAACAACAGCAACAAGTTCTTTTATTGCACTTGAAAAGGAATAACAAACATGTGAAAACCGAAAAACATGGATTAGCTTACTATCTAATTTCACCACATGTCACTTTTATTTTCCACATCATCATGCCCAACTTTGGGTTAAACATTTGCCCCAAGTTTATCTTAGAACGACCAGTACTAGATAAACTTGTATGCTGCGACCAGGTTGGTACCCTTTCAAATTCTGACACATCCAAAAGGGCAGTACCATTATTCTGAAGTAATTATTATATTTTTTATAAAACAAATGACAGTTTTAGGTTTCCAAGGTAGATTGACTGACACCACAATGTAAGCAGTAATGTTGGTCTTTTCGTTTCCCCATGCTGCTGGCGTCACATCACTTAAAAACAATGAAAACCTTTTACTTTGATGATGTCAGCTGCTCGCATGCGAGCAATTCTATAAAGAGTTCTTCCTTTTCTTCTCATCACACTTTCTTCATCTTCACCAAAGTAAAAAATAAAATTCTCTAAGAAACCTTCAGGCATGATGCTTCTTTACTCTGATTCCTAGATTTCATGACTAGTTCTTCAACATTTCCACCCTCAAAATCATTACACAAGTATGTTTTCTTGATCATTCACTTGTTCTTTATTCTTGCTGGTGTCTTTGTGAAATTTGTGATGATTTTTTGAAAAAAAATTCATCAGGTTCTTGGTGTTCTTGAGTAAACCATAGAAACATATGATTTTTCTTAAAACATTTGTGGTTTTCTTGGGAAAATTGGTGTTTGGGAAGAAGGAAAATGAACTCTAGGCTTCAGGTATGTTTGATTGTATACTTGATGCTAGGAAAATCAATTGAATCGAATAAAATTTCAAATTTTAATTTCTGGAAAAAATGGAGAGAATTTTCCCTCTAAATGGTAAGTGAAACGGTTTGAGAACAATCATGTTAATTCGAGCAGCACACTTCTTTTAGGCACACATATAATGGTCGAATAACCCACTTCCCCTTTTATTTTTACCAGTTGTATGCACGTGATCACTGGGGAAGTGATTATTTAATGGACCCTGATTTTTCCAAACGCTAGTCGATGATGTGGATCAGAATTGACCAGATATACTCCTGAACCTTCATTTCAACCAGGGGAGCAATCCCATCAGTATCATCTTCAATTTATCCTGACCAAGATTATTGTTGTAAGGTTGACGAATCGCACCAAGGAATAAGAAAATTCCTCAAAAAGGATTGGACTTATGTTGTCCATCCTGGCTCTGTTGATACTCTCCCGGTCGGAATCTCGACCAGCGGGAGAGCAACGAGCTGGACTTTAATATTTGAAGAGGTTGTAACTGTTGCTTTATGTTTTCTAGATATGGCCAGTGTGAAGCAAAGGACAAGGCAAAGGACCTCTCAAGGTCCGCAAGTTGCAAGGCAAGTGACCAGTTGAAATAATACTCACCAGCAAGGGCAAAAGGAGCAGCCTGCAAGGGCTGAAACAGTCGCTAAGGTTACTAATACTCTTTGACTCTGGGCTAAGCTTAAACCTTGGAAAAATAAGAACGTAACCTGCACATAGTTCTAGCAAGCACTCTTTCGAGTAGTGCTCTTGAAGGATACCCCAAAAGGTACGACATTCAGGGGATTAACATGGTCACTCCTCAGGCCGACTAGCGTGCTAACTTTCCTGGGGGAGTCTTTAGCACCTAGTCGCGCTTGCATATTCCACCTGGTGCCACCTTTCCACTTCACGAATATTTTAGGAGCATATCAGAGTACTTTGGCATTGCTCCATTTCAGATCATGCCCAATGGGTATTTAATGCTTTTGACATTATATATCATATACCACCACTCCCAAGGGGGACCTCCAACTCCCCATGAAGTCCATTATTTGTTCTACCTCAAATCCAATCTAGGCCAGAAAGGTACTGGATTTTTCTATTTTTGCCACAGGGACACTGTAACGCCCTACCTCCTTAGAGCCATTACTAAGTGAGTTTAAAAACGTGTTTTCAACTTGTTAATCGAGGTTTTAAGTTAAACAGTGTAATTAAGCCATAAACTGAGGAAAAATGTAGAATTAACTCCATATCATTGAAGATTATAAAAGTTTGACACCTGGGATCCCAAAATATAGTTTATAAATATTTACAACATAAAAACTGTACTAAGTCGGCTAAATGACAAAATCTAAGTTCATTTACAAGCATCTCCCAAAATCCTCTGGCTGTGGCAGCCAGGCTGGCCAAACATGTACACGCCGCCTCACGCCTGCTGTACTCATGGTTGGTTGATCTTCTCTTTACCCTTACCTGCACCACAGAGCATTTGTGAGCCGAAGCCCAGCAAGAAAACCCACAAATAGATAACATATGCAACACATATATTAAGCATATAAACAGGCCACCAATTGGCAAAACACATACGGCCTAGCCGTCCCAGGCGTTACCAAGCCCTGGATTCGCGGACCACGCCGTGAGGATATCCCAGGTATCCTTTTAGGGGCTCGCCCTGGCAACTTGCACTCCACGTGCTCAACACTGCACACGGCCCTTTGCCGTTCACGGCCTTTCACTCAACGTGCCCAACGTCGTTCCCGGCCCTTCGCCGTTCTCGGTCTACACCATTCTCGGCTCTTGCCGTTCACTCACAAAATAACACACATAATATAACAAGCAAGTACAAAATTCTAGCATAATCAGATAAAGGGATATGCCCCACAGTTCCAACATATTGGGCTAGGCCCTGCATATCAATTCCATTCAAACATATTGGGCTCAACCCTGCACACAAGCTCTATGGGAACAAGGGTTTTCTTACCTGAGTTCCGAGCTTTCTGAGCACCGATGCCCCGAGCACAATCCTCTAACATGAGTCTCGCCGAAACCCTAGTCACAACACATTAACAATGTCCACCCATCAAATTCTAATCCAATAAATAACTTCAAGCCATAACCCTAACCTCCGGGACCTTGAATTCTATCAATCCAGGTGATAAAATCCATCCCGAGCCTTACCCCTTGAGTTCCCAAGCCTAAAATACCCCTAAAAACTCAAACTGGCACTAAGGGTCGCGACCCCACCCACAAGAGCCGCAACTAGCCTTAAAACAGAGGCTAGCACCACACTGACCCCCACACGGGCCGCGGCACGCATGAACCTCTCGGCCACCCATGGCCGCGCGCGCACACGGGCCGCAGCGCACCCCTCCTAGGGCCGCGGCTCTCACCTCCAAACCCAGATTTTTCCACCATTTTCCACACCTTTCCTCAAGCCAATTCACCCAAAACTCATCTATTAAACCCAGATAACTAACACAATTATTTCAGCTTAGTAACAACACCAAAACCCCATGGAATCCTACTTCAAAACTCAGCCAAAATTCCCAAAAAACAAACCAATCTTGACTAACATGCAATCCCCAAAACCAACAGAAATCCAAGACTAAACCTTAGTATTTAGAGCTTACCTTTGCTGAACTCAGTCCCTAGGTTGATCCTCAATCCTTAAGCTTCAATCTCCTAAGATATCACAGCTGAATTCCCTTTAGTTTCTAGCCAATTCCTTTGAGTTTCCCTTTGAGTTTGCCTTAGAGAGTAAAGAAGAGAAGAGAATAAGAGCTATCTCAATTATGGAAGGTTGTATGTGTCGGTTTCCCCAAAGCTTCTAAGTAATTCCTCTTTTTGTTTTATTTGACTTAAGTCTAAAGGGTTACCTCAAGGCTCGGGGTACCAAAACGTCCCCGAGGGCAAAATGGTAAATTTCTCTGGTATTTCCGCCTAGACATTCTATCCTCAAATATATCTCCAAATATTTATTTTCATGTCCCAATAATCCTATAACACACCTAGTACCCAAATTACCCCTTGACTCGATCCGAGTCCGAATCTCAACCCTGTTGTGACTTTCCGACTAACCGCTCACCAGGACTGTCTTGGTCCGTGCTGCACAGACATATCACATATACATAACATTTATCACATTTATACCCCTAACATCCCAATGGGGTCCACATGCATATTTAACTTAACTAAACATGCATCATAATCATATATACACATAAATCCACATATTAGCATATTAAATCATTTATTGCCCTTCAGGCACACTAATCAAGGCCCTAAGCCCGATTAGCAAATTCGGGTCGTTTCAGACACGACCAAAGTTTTCCTGACTGAGCCCACATTTAGGAGCAATGTGGGTTCATACTTCAAGGAGTACTTTCTGATGAACGACCTGGTTGCAAAAAATCTATCATTTCAACGAGGAGGTAATGAGCTCTCCTTCATTTCTCCTTTTTTTTTTTCTATTCAAGGTTGATACTTAGCTATTCTTACTTTGTTGTTTAGGCCCATGGGAATGACCTCTTCCTATTTAGGGCATGCTCACTCAAGCAGAGTTACTAGAAAACCCACACATGATGAGAAGAATTGCAAGCTGCTGGTAAATAATGCCAACCTTAGGCTGGTCGACCTGCTCTAGCCTCACCAAACCATCAAAGATGCAACCACGGAAAGTGCCACTGGTGGAAGAGTCACCGAGCTGGAAGTCGGTGAAGAAATGGCACAGAACAAGCAGCCCCAGTCAATCCCTACTCCTATGAGGAAAAGAACAGGGGAATAAGCATAAGAGAGCAAGGCGATGCTTCTCGTGCCAAGGCCTCAGCAGCACCTGAAGCCAAAGGAAAAGGAAAGAAAGTACTGGTCAAGGATGTCGTGGACCTTTCATTTTCTTCCACACCCGATGATGATGACTGCTTCCCAAGTAATAACTTAAAATATAGTATTTCTTCCCTAGTAACTAAGTGTAGACATAGAATTTTTAACCCACCCTCTTCCTTTTCTGAACTAGTCGAAAAGGAAGCAGAGGTAGATATTCTTAATGCTTTCCGGGAAGATCTTTCCTGGTCGAATAACTCTTCTTTTTTTAGTTGCTTCTCAAGCAGTAGTGTAGATATGGGTACCATACTTACTTTATAATTGTTTTGCTCATTTTCTTTTATACCTTTGTTGAATTTTTTTAACATATTTGCTATTGATTGCAGCCATGTCAGACTTCAAGGTCTTTGATCTCTACATCTCAGCCTCGAACAATAAGTCTTCCAAAAAATGGAAGGCTACTAACACAGGGTCGAGCAAGGACCAACTAGCAGCGCAGGCAGAATCCGCATATGCCAGCAGTTCCTCCCACAACAAACTAAACTCTGCCTCTGACTTGCCCAAATCCTCCACCAAAGAGCACCTCTCCAGTTGCTTCAACAATAGATCCCAACACATCTCCAGTTGTAACCGAACACCTCAAATCTTCAGCTGAGGCAATTTGTACTCAGACCCTTAAACTGACTCAACATCGCTTGAGTGCTGAAGCTTTTACAGCTATCGAGGAGACTTCTATGGATTAGGCCTTGGTCGAGCTCTCTCCGAGGTGTTAACGGTAAGTGCGCTTTACCATTTTTACGTTTAATTAGATAATTTTTGCTTGCATCTAACCTTCAAATTTTTCAAGGTGTGATGACTATGACTCACACTCACCCTCGAGCAAAGGCAGTTGCTGATGAGCTGACAAAAGCAAAGGCCAAAGTGGAGAGGTTTAAAGGGCTTGCCAAGAAGAACAAGGAGGATTCTGAGGGTATCGAGGTAGAGCTAGCGAGCAGAAATAATGAAGCTGAGCAGAAGAGCAAGGTGATCCGGGCTCTGCAGGAGAAAGAGAACAAGCAGACTCGCATCATTGCTGAGCGCAATCAAAAGTTGAAGGATAAGGATGAGCAAATACATCATCTTTATGAGAATTTTTCTTTGACCAAGACCAAGTTCAAAAATTCTGCCTTCAATTGTTTTTATATGTTTCGAAAGGGCAACAAGGAGGCAAATTTCGATTACCTTCCTACTGAGCTTTGTAAGAAGGAAATCGCCAAGTGCGTTGCTCGCAAGGCTACTGAAGCTGTTACGGTTGCTACCCTTGAAACTCCTGAGGCAAAGATCTCACCAACCCCGGAGGGCGAGCAAAATCAAGGAGAGGCTATTGATCTCTAATAATTTTTCTTTTGCATCATTTTTTTTCTTTTAATCATTCCAGCAATATGTTTAGGTTGTATAAACAATGGTTTTCCAAGCAGCTTGTAATCTCGGGTACCTATAATATATTTCCTACATTACATAGACTATGTTGCTCGTTTAGTTTTAACTAGATATAACATTTGACTATTATATATGATTTCTAATTTTGTTGCTCGTTTGAACAAACAAAGTTTTTTATGTTCCTTGTTCAATTAAACAAAGCACAAAACTTCATAAATTGTAAAAACTTTCAAATATTAATCAGTTGTGTTTTTTACTCTTTTGCTTATGTGTAATTATGTATACTCTATATGCCCCCCAAGTGATCGAGGAGGTAAGTCCTTGATCACTTGCCAAATAACCAAGCTTGTTCGAACTAATCATGTTGCTCGTAATTATTACATAAAGCTGTATACTTCAAAAAAAAAATCACAAATGTTAAGCAATACTTGTTAAAATAACAAAAATTGGCAAATAACCTTTGTAAATAACTCATTATAAAATGGACAAGATCGTGTCTATGAACTTATAAAAATTCGTACGAGCAATGAATGTTTTTGAAAGAAAACATCTTGAAATGAATCTTATTAAATAGTTGGTCATGTAAGAATGGGTATAAACGTGCCTTTTGACTAGGTATTACATAATCTGGAAAATAAATGTTTATTACAAAAATGGGCAAAAACTTGCCTTTACATCCAGAAAAAGGGAAAATTTGTACCTTATGACCAATGTTATATAAATTTTTTAATAACAAATTATTGATCATATTTTCATATATGTTCACCATTCCAATAACTGGGGACCAGTTCACCATTTAATCGAGCAAGTTTGTACGTGCCAGCTTGCAAAACATCTACAATTTGATACGGTCCTTCCCAGTTAGTTTATTGTTGTTATTTTCTTGGTTTTAATCATGAGTTAAACTCTTTGAGTTAGAATTATTAATTAACCTTATTATGTAGTTTGTGGGTAAATTGTTATAATAATGTTTGGTTCAATCAAGTAATTTCATGCTATAAATACTTGCTTGTGTGTGGTCACCATTTGTTAGTTATTGAGTTGATTTTAGTAAGTTAGAATAAATGGACATAAACTTGATTGATGTATGTTCATTTTCTATTAGAATTCGAATTGTGATATTATAGGGATATATTGTTACCTTACATGACAAAAATGAATTGAACTTAATTTGACACTCTTGGAGTTAATTGGGTATAGGAATATATTAATTAATTAGAGAATCAAAAATATTTTGGGAAAAGAATTATGACATGTTGAATTCCTTGTTGACTAAACCTATAATTGTTGTCTCATTGCTTGCCCGCATTTTATCGAGATTTGCATATTAGGATAATTTAATAATTCTAGCTTATTTATTATGTACACTTGCATATCATAAGAGCATCTACAGCGCAGTTGTCATAGACTATATGTGGGTTCCCAAATCAAAAAGTTCTTGAAAATTGGCAGTGTTGCCATTTTTTCATGAAAACATTTCTAGTTATGTGAATGAAAAAAAATATATATATTAATATTTTAAAAAATTTGGCAACCTTATAGATTGCCGCGCTAGAGATAACCTAAGAAAATTCGCAACAGAACTAAGCATGCTCTGTTAGGAGCAATGCTACTTAAATTCTTAAAGAAAATTGGCATCCCTAAATAAACAATATGCAACCAGCTCTACCTAATTTCCCATTATTATGAAGAAGAAAAATCCCAAAAGCAAAATTGAAAAATAATAATAATTGAGGGATGAGAACTACAACTCTCAATATTTATTGCTTATGTGTGTGTATATCCCAATATTTATTGCTTATGTGTATATATATCCGTAGGCTTAAATTAAGCATATTAGGGTCCCCACTTTGAATGTTGTGATTACGGTCAACCTAATTTATTAACAAATATACAGATAAGCACTTAAATTAAGCATATTAGGGTCCCCACTTTGAATGTTGTGATTACGGTCAACCTAATTTATTAACAAATATACAGATAAGCACCATGTCTTCTTTTATATTTTTTTCCAAAATGGCATGAATTTATTATTTCACGAATTTTACTTAAATTGTTATGTTTTTTCCAAAAGTGACATCATTTACTAAATTTTTCTATTTTTAGTATATTAAAATTAAAAGGGTAAATTTCATTTTGGCCCTTATATTGTACAAAAATTGTTGATCGGATCCTCTGTTTTATTAAATGACAATTCAAACTATGAGTTTTGCAAAATGGAACAAAATTATACCTTGAGTTCAATTTTGGTCAAATTCATTTCAAATATAAGATCTGTACGCCCTGATTTTCCCACGGGCTGATTAGCGAGCTGAGCTGCGGCCTAATTAGGGTTATCTCGTGGACATCCCCAAGACCGTAGCTTCCATCATAAGGTCGTACCTCCTTAGCTCGAGGCAACCCAAGGGTTCACCAGGATTACCTAAGACTTGAGTCCGGACTTTGAAGGCCAAAGGTCGAGTTAAGTGTCCAGCTCGTGGTGCGAGCTGGATATGGAGACTACAACCCCTTTTGTAAAGTCAGCACACGCAAGGTAAACGTGCATATATCAGACATCACGTGTCTGATATGTCCCTGACTTCTCGGATACGCAGCAGGAACGTGCGTATTCAGACACCCACGACTGGGTTGGGCCGTGCGGCCCATTATCTCCTTACCTATTGATTTGACCACACTCATGTGTCAGGTTTAGGAATTAATCATGAATGTCACAGAGTTGATGCGATAGGTAAGAAGGTCACGGGATGACCTTCTTACCAACTCCCAGGTGTCTTCTCCTATAAATATGGAGACCCTGGGAATAAATAAGGGTTGGAGACTCTCTTGTAAGAAGGATCCTGTAACCATATACCCAGAATAGAGCAATAATATTGACTAGTGGAGTAGAAGGATTTTAACCTTTGAACCACTTAAAAACCGTGTCTTGAATCAAGATTTCATTTTCTAAGATCACATATCTGTTACGGTTCAACATTAGCACTAATTCCTTTCTCTTCTTTTCTTAAATTACCTGTTGCGAAGAACCGCGTCAACAAGATCAATTGACGGATCCTTAAGGATAAGACATGTTCAGAGAAGAAGGTGGTCAAGAAACAGAGAGAAAAATATTATATTTAAAATTATTTTGACTGAAATCGAGCTCATAGTATTATTTTATTATATTTTATAAAATCCAATGTCTAAATTGTTAACAAAAGAGAATGTGTTCATTCATTCACTCATTCATTCAAAACAAAAGAGAATGTGTGATCGATAACTTTTGCATAACACAAAGACCAAAATAATATTTACCCAAATTAAAATGCAAATGAACAAAGAAACGTGATTTAGTTTTAGGGCTTCTCTTGTGCATTATTTTTTTTAAAAAAAAGTATTATTCATTTGAGAAAAAAAAGTTTAAATTAACACTAAAATTATTATTTGAAAAAATAATACTAATCGGCAAAAATTTGGATTTAGAAGTTTTGGGTTTTTTGGCTACTTCCGTAAACTTTATTTTTTACAAAGTGTTGGGGAATGATAGTGTTAATACATGGGAATTTTGTAATAATTTTTTAAAAATATATATAATTTACTTAGGGGAGTTAATAGCACATGTTAATATCAGCTATTTCATGCTGATTTTTTTAAAATATGTTCTACTACTAGTACAGTCTTATTGGCTTTTTGAATTTTCTCTCTTTGTTGAAAAAAAAAAGAAATATTTTCAGTTATATATTACACGTTTTGTTTTATATATTTCAATTTTATTTACATTAAAATGTAATGTAATTTAAGCTTAATTTAATATATTTAAGTTTCTAATGATTAATAATCATAAAGATAAACTAAATACATCTTCTAATATAACAAGTTCATATTCTCATTAAATATATTTTGGAAAAATACACTTTTTAATGAATTTTTATTCAACAATGGTGTGATATTTTGCAGCCATGGAACCCAACTAACTACTCGTGTCTTTATTGAAAAAGTTCACAAAATTTGAAAAAAATAAATAAAAATTATTAAAATGGTGAATGAGTGGTGGATAAATAATGTTTTATTGGGTTTTTATTTATAAAATAATAATGAAAATCACAAATATTTATTTTTTATTTGGCTAAAGCCAAACAAGCACATTAGTTTTGAACGGAGCTTCAACTAGTTTATAGTTATCTTGAATCATACGCTTGGCGGAAAGTTAAGAATTGCCGACATTGGCCGGTTTTTATTTATCTTTTTTTTTTTTAAATATATCGTTTTATATAAGAATATATAAATCTATCTGTATACAATTACTACATTTAATAGTACAATAAATTTGATATTATCTATACATGTGTGTCAATTTATCCATGGCAGCAAGTGGCTGATTGTGAAATTTTTATTTAAAACGCTTAAAATAAAATATAAAGACAAATGAAATGCAGTTAAAATAATATCTGTAATTGTATTTTTGCTCATAAATAATAAATAATAATTAATCAGAATTATATAGTTGAAAAATGACACTTTAATAAGTCGCATCATGTAAACCACTTTCAATGGAAAATTCTTATATAAATACATAGTCAATTTATCCATGGGAACAAGTGGCTGATTGTGAAATTTTTATTTAAAACGCTTAAAAGAAAATATAAAGACAATTGAAATCCAGTTAAAATAATATCTGTAATTGTCTTTTTGCTCATAAATAATAATTAATCAGAATTATATAGTTGAAAAATGACACTTTAATAAGTCGCATCATGTAAACCACTTTCAATGGAAAACTCTTATATAAATACATAAATAAACTTTGATTATTATTAGTAAGTAGATTTGGATCTTAGTTGCCTACTTTTTCTAATGAGATTGAGAACAATATAAATAATAACAATAATGAAAGTTAAACAATTATTATTATGAATAAAACAGTACGGATACATTTTAGATCTAGTGTGGATGTAAAATTGTTATACCCCAAATTTTGAAACGGACTAAATTATCTTGAAATTGTAGGCTTGAAGTGATAATCGGAATGGAGAGTTAGCTCAAAAGATTCAGACTATTAACAGAGGTTGACTTCGAAAGGTTGATAGCCGACGGCTCGGATGACTTTTCAGGTGTCAGCTCGAAGATTATGTAGGCTCGAAAGTGCATATTCAAAAGATACCAGGTAATTACGTTTGAGTAATTTAAGCCTACATTTGTGGGGTTGTTTATATATTACTTTAGTCAGCCCGATTCTTAAGGAATTCAAAATGTATATTGTTGTAACTTTCCTAAAAATGTGGGAAACAATATCTGAACCCAGTCTATCAATACTGGGACTATTCACTTATATTTTTTATGCTCAATTCTTGTATTAAAAAACTCTGTGAAATTGATTTCAAAGCTTTAATGCATATACATAGTGACTCGTGGACTAGGTAGATTTAACTACTGAATAACGTAAAAAATCTTTCTTCTTCTTTTCTCCCTAATTTGTTTTTTTAAAGCTTAATCACTCTTGTTTTTTTAGTTGACGAAAAACGTCATCAACAGTTTGGTGCTTTCATTGAGAGCATTAAGCAAGTCTTGTAAACCTCCCATCCAAACTCTTGTTCATCATAAAAATGGTTGCACCCACTGGAAACGTCCCTAGATCTGGGAGTGGACAACCACTACCTAGAATCTCAGAGGAAACTACGTCACGAACCGAGGAACATCCTCGACAGGCTGACAAACTCCAGATGAAGGGAGTGCATCCTCAACACCACGTGATCTTGGCCAAAGTTCAAGACCACCTCATCAGGATTACTATAATTCTGAGAGGTACGTTCCGATGGTGGAACTAGAGAATCAAAGATTGCGAGAAAGGCTAGCTAAGCCACTCAGTTAAACGAAGAAATGGCAAGAAGGGCTATAGAGCCCAAGCACTCCCTAGAAGGACCAGGGGACGCCCACGAGGAAGTACTGCAACTCGGATGGCCGAGCAAAGGGCTAGACAGAACCAGGCTAGAGGGGCTGAAGCAAACCCTGGAATTAGCCAGCCGAGGGGCTCATCTCAAAACCCCTCGCAGGTTAACACTGACCAGGCAAGGGAGACCCCCGCCAATGTTGGGAATAACCGAGCTGCTCCACAGGCAGCTAGGAGCAATAACCTGAAACCTGTGAGACTGGCACAAAACATTGAGAGACCGCCACCATATCCATTAGGCATCCTCCATCTCCCATCAAACACCCGTCACCATTTCAGGACATACCACCGCACGTCCCAAGTGGAACTCGAGCTGGTGAAGGGATACCTCAGAGGCCAGCCCAAAGCGCAAGTGGTGACAGAAACCCTAGAACTGGACATGGACAAAGGAATAACCATGAGGTCCCTCTAGGAGCGAGGCAGGCGAGAAAGCCCCAGCAATCGAGGAGTCACCTATCTAGGTCCCGAGCTACTGGGATCAGGGTACACGTGGACAACCCACCTCAAAATTATGCTCAGCAGCAAAGAACAGTTAGTTTCCTCAAAGGTAGTTATCTCACTAACAGTCAGGATGTTATTAGGTCTATAAGTATATACAATACCAAGCTAAGATACTATGAGAACTACCCAAATAATGGTCCTAATCTTTGAGACCATCTAAACTAGAACCGGGGGCAATACAATCAGCCAAACCCAAACCTAAGGGCTCATCTAAATGCCCAACGAGGAGAGCCTTTGCAACCGATGTATGGGAATAACTATAACCTATTACACCAACAAGGAGTTAGAGTTCCTGTGAACAATAACCAGCTCCCTTGAGCTCAGGCACCACCTCTAATGGATCAAATTCATAAAAGGATCAACATGCTTGAGGAACAGTTCAGGCATCTTCGAGAAGGCAAAAACAAGGAAAAATCCTATGACTCGGATGAGGAGCTGGTACTTTATGTTCCTCATATTTCGAGCACACCCTTCCCGAGTGGTTTTGAGATACCCCGTGTGGTGCCATACGATGGAAGTACTAATACGGGTAGTTATATGAGCACCTTTAACACGGTGATGAATGCCAGTGATGTAGGATTCGAGCTCAGATGTATGCTATTCCCGACAACCTTAACGAGAGCAGCAAAAAGTTAGCATGACAAATTCTGTAGGCATTCCATCTTGTCGTGGGAGCAGTTGTCAAAAGGTTTCAAAAAGCAGTTTCGAGATGCAAAAAGCATCAAGCCCAAGGCTTCATCCCTGACAAACATAAAGCAACAGCCAGGTGAATCTCTTAAGAAATATATTGGGAGATTCAATATCAAAGCATCCCGAGCTCATGACGTCGATGACAGCAGTCACTTGATGGTTATTCGAGCTAGAATCCTTCCAACAAGCGCCTTTTGGGAAGACTTGCAGTGAAAACCATATCGAACCATAACGGAGTTCACAAAGTGAGCATAAAGATTTATCAATGTAGAAGAGGCCAGGTGAGCATTACAGCTGGCACTTCTTGCCCCAATAACTATAATGATGAATGTGAACCCTACCACAAGCTCAGCCACTCCAACCGCTGTACATCCCTCTAGTGATAACTCTTCCAAAAGGAAGAAAAATGAGGGAAACACTCCCGAGGCAGAAGGGAGTAAGAAGAGAAAAGGAGATAAGTACATCTCCATTTATATTTTTTATACCGAGCTAACAGAGACTAGGGAAAATATTTATGTGGCGAACGAGAATCGAGTCCCATTTCGACAATCTGGACCTATGCGCAATCAAATCGCTAAACGAGATCATAATAAATATTGTTGATTCCACATGGATATTGGCCACATGATAGAAGAATGTAGACAATCAAAGGATGAGATCAAAGATCTGATCTCGAGAGGCTACCTTGGGCAATATGTTCGAAATAGGGGCAACAACCAAGGTCAAGCCCTGCAAAACCAAAAAGTAGCACCAGCCCAGCCTGCACCACCACCTAAGTTCGCATCACCTCCAGCTCGGGAAGATAACTGGCCACCTCTGATTGATGAGGAAGATGTGATAACCATCTCCGAAGGACCCCATATATCTTAAACGAGCAGGAATGCCCAAAATAAGATATGTACAGGAGCTAAAAACTGAGGATGGTTCACCATTTGTTCTAGAGCCCCAAGCTCCAAAACAACAATGGGTCGAATCCCAGCCAATAACCTTCACGGAAGAAGATGCCTCTCATGTACGATTTCCGCATAGTGACCCTTTGGTTATCACCATCCAGCTCGCCAATAAAAGGGTTCACCGGGTACTAATTGATAATGGGAACTCGATGAACATCTTGTATAAAATTATGCTGGAGAAAATGGGCCTATCAGTTCGAAACTTAAAGGCTTGTGCAACTACCCTGTATGGGTTTTTCAGGAGAAGGGATAGCAAGCACATGGGTCATCGAACTCCCCGTAACACTAGGGGAGTATCCAGTCTCGGTGGCTAAGATGTTCAAGTTCATAGTGGTAGATACACCCTCTGCCTACAATGTTCTGCTCGGGAGACCAGTCCTGATTGGGCCAGGGGCAGCAACATCAGTACGACAATAAGCTCGGGAATGCTGTAGCATTTCTATGAGAGGAAATGATCAACCTAGTGCCCAAGCACTGGTCATAATTGAAGAAATAGAAGAAAGAGTTTGTGAGATCGAAAACGAGATCAACCCTAGGATGGGGTAGGACCGAGCTGAACTCGGACTGATTGAAGAGCTTGAAGATGTCTAGCTCGATGAGAAGGACATGAAAAAGGTGGTGAAAATCAAGAAAAACCTCGCCAGAGAGGCAAATAGCAATTAACTCGATTTTTAAAAGAAAATTAGGATGTTTTTGCTTGCCCCACAAGGACATGATTGGAATCAGTCCCAATATAATCAGTCATGCTCTGAATATAGATAAAAGCTTTGCTCCGAAACAACAAAAAAGAAGACTCCTCGATAATGAAAGGAAGCAAGCTTTGAAGGAGGAAGTTGACATATTAAACGGCAACCAATTTATAAGAGATGCTTTCTACCAAGATTGAATAGCTAATCCAGTGTTAGTTCATAAACCAAATGGGAAATGGAGAACATGTATTGACTATTCAGATTTAAATAAAGTGTTTCCATTGCCTCGAATTGACCAGCTCATTGACGCAACCTCGGGACATGTTGTCATGTCGTTTATGGACGCTTATTCTGGATATAACCAGATAGTCATGCATGCTCCCGACCAAGAACACACAAGCTTTGTGATGGATAAAGGACTATATTGCTACAACGTGATGCCCTTTGGGTTAAAAAATGTTGGAGCAATGTACCAAAGATTGGTAAACTGTATGTTCATCGAGCAGATTGGAAATAACATGAAGGCGTACGTGGATGAAATGTTAGTCAAATCCAAACACACCAATAGCCATGTAGCCGATCTCACAAAATGTTTCACTATACTCAGAAAATACAATATGAGGTTAAACCTGCAAAAGTGCTCATTCGAAGTATCTAAAGAAATTTCCTCGGATTTATAGTGAATGCTCAGGGAATCGAGGCAAGCCTAGACAAAATCAAGGCCCTAATTGAAATGCCTTCACCTCAAAAACACGAGGATGTCTAGAGTTTAACTGGTTGAATGACAAATTTAGACAGATTTATCTCGAAATCAACTGACAAATTTCTGCCATTTTTTATCCTTTTGAGAGGGGGTAAGAAATTTGAGTGGACAGAGGAGTGAGAGCTAGCCTTTTAGGCTCTCAAGAAACACCTCGTTGAACCACCAATTTTATCTAAGCATGTTTTGGGTGAAGTATTGTACCTATACCTTGAAATAACCGAGCATGCAATTAGCGTTGCATTAGCTCTGGAAGACAAAAAGATACAAAGACCGGTGTACTACATCAGTAAAAGACTCTTAGGAGCTAAATCATGATATCCAATGATGGAGAAACTAGCACTATGTTTAGTGCACGCTTCGAGGAAGTTACGACTCTACTTCCAGGCACATCCAATGCATGTTCTTATTGACCAACCTTTAAGACAAGTATTGGCAAAACCAGAAGCGTCTATACAACTATTAAAATGGGCAGTCAAACTTGGGCAATTCGAGATAACTTATCACCTGAGAACAATGATTAAAGGCCATGCACCAGCCGACTTCATAGTTGAATGCACCGGTATATCTAACGAGGAAGTAATAACCCCGTCTTGATAGTTGTGGAAACTTTACATCGGTGGATCATCAAATGAGAATGGATCGGGGGTAGGAATAATACTCATAACCCTCGAAGGACATAGGATTCATTATACATTGACATTTGGATTTGATGCCTCCAATAACGAGGCAGAATATGAAGCATTGCTATCAGGGCTACGCGTGGCACGAGAACTAAAAGCTGAGGTCATACACTGCTATAACGATTCTCAGCTCATTTTCAATCAAGTACGAGGTGAGTATCAAACTCGAGGGACAAAGATTGCAGTATACCTAGAAAACGTCAAAGTCACGTTTGACCAGTTCGAGTACTATAGGATCAAACAAGTTCCAAGAGAACAGGATTTGAACGTTGATCTGTTGGCTCAACTTGCAACAAATAGGGAGGTTGACACACTAAACGTGGTTCCAGTGGAGTTCCTACCAAAACCTAGTATTATCGAGCTAGAAACAGTTGATGTCGAGATGATCGATTCACAATCAACATGGATGACTCCCATAATATATTACCTTGGAAATGGAACTGTACCTAAATGTTATCCCAAAAATTTGAAAAGAATGATGTGGCAATAAAATTAACACATGGCATGAGTTAGTTGGGTGATCTGGCCTAGCAATAGCCCAGTACATCAGCTAAGAAGTTGGATTGCTTGAGGGATGCATAGTCAAGTCAAATACACCCGACCGAGGAGAATATTTGGTCTAAGGGTTGCTTGGCTCAGACCCCAGTTTGAAGACCCGATTGATTTGTTTGAATCCAAGTTTAAGGAGCTCAACGGAGGGGTATGGATTTTGGTTCGAGGGATAAAGGCAGGAGGTCCGATCGAACTTTAGCTTGGGAGCCTCTCAAGCATTTGGTTCGGTTATGTCCGAGGTAAGAAGGCTAAGGTAAAGAGGTCCCATGCAAGCCAAGGATTGGGACTTAGGTTTCAGTCAAGGGAAAACCACATCATGTCCGATCAGGCATAGGTGAAGATGGCAAGGAGAGAGATGCCTCGGACTTGTCCGAGGTGAAGTGCCAGTAAGGGTGGCTCGAACCACTTTGGTCTGAGGAGAAGGACATCAGGGTGGCTCGGACCACTTTGGTCCGAGGAGAAGGACATCATGTCCGATCGGACATGCCATGGGAGAGATGCCTCGGACTTGTCCGAGGAGAAATGCAAGGTAGGGTGCCTCGGACCACTTTGGTCCGAGGAGATGGCATGAAAAGGATGGCTCGGACCACCTTGGTCCGAGGAGAAGACTACAAGGTCCGATCGGACCTTGATTGAAGGAAATAGGCTCAGACTTGACCGAGGTGAAATGCTAAAGAGGATGGTTCGGACCACCTTAGACCGAAGAGAAGGCCATCATGTCTGATCGGACATGACATGGAGGAGGTTACCTCGGACTTATCCGAGGTAAGGTGCAAAAGAAGTTGGCTCGGACCACCTTGGTCCGAGGAGAGCCAGACTTGCATGGCCTTTGGTCCGAGAAGAGCCATGCGTATACCACCTTTGGCCCACGGAAAGCTCGAAGGAGTAATCAACATGCATGTGAGACTACGTCAAACTCCCCGAAACGACTTCAGTGAGAATTGGTCTAGGCATCCGGGAATCTCTCACTCCTCACTCGAATTTAGGGATCAATTGTATTTTAAGCATTTATTGTAATATAAATATAAGGTGAATAATAAAATATCCCTATCTAAAGGGGATATCAGTTGAGAATCCCAGGCCTATAAATAGAGGGTTGGGAGGATCGTACAAGGACTTTTTGGAAAATTAAGAGTGAATCTGTGTTCTAGAGAGAGAAAGTGTGTGCTTCCTGAGAGAAACCCTTTTTTGTATTCTGGAATATTTGCACTGAAGAAACTCAGCTGACTCTGGTTCATTTGATCTTGAGTGTGAATACAGTAATAAAATCTCTAAGTGGATTAGGCTATTATCGACTATCGAGGCTGAATCACTATAAAAATCTCGTGTTACTTACTTTTGTTGATTAAAACTGTCTGTTGTCGTTTATATTCTCTTGAAGGCTTGTCGTATTTGACGTTCTCACGTCGTTGGCTAAAATCACAGTCAACATTTTGGTGCTTTCATTGAGAGCCTGAAGAGAAGACAGACAGTCCCTGAAGCAATATGGCACCTAAGAACACCACCGCGGCCTCCAAGAGGGCAAGCACCTCTAAGGAGCATGCCAGGTCAGAGGGTCCCAGCGTTCAAGATCGTGAGAATGAGCCTAGGGTCGTGCTCGAGGATGTAACTCCTGAAGTTGAGGAGCTCCAGGAGACCATGAGCGCGTTCCAGGAGGAGCTAGCCCAGTTCAATGCTAGGCAGGAGGCCTTTGCTGAGGAAATGGCCAAGCAGAGACGGGATATGGATGCTAGGAGCGAGGAGATCCGTCGACAGCAAGAGGAGGCCGACAGGCGACATCGCGAAGCTGCACTTGCTCTGGAGGCAGCTACGCAATTGACCCGAGCCAATGCTCAAGCTGCGCCTGGGGTGACACCCACCCCAGAGGCAAGGACCACAGAGGCTGGTCATAAGAAAACTGATAGGCCAGGAAGGAATGGTGGTAACCCACCTGGTCATGAGGAAGAGGGAGTCCGATCGCGCACTGCCTCAACCCAGAGGGGGAACTCCAAGACCCCCTCAAGGAGCCACAGATCAGAGACTTCCAAGTCAGGGAGTCATAAGTCAGGCAGTAAGAAAACACCTTCTGAGCAGGGGCACAACAAAGCTCCTCGTGGCAAAGAGACTTCCCACTTCAAAGATGGACATGGGCGTGATGAAGCTGACAGTCACCACACCAACCAGTCGAAGGAGAAGAATAATAACCGACGAGGAGGAAAGGATCAACCGGCTCAAACGGGGAAGCCACCACGGCATCCCAACCAGCGTAATGGCAAAGAGCACGCTCCACCTAGTAGACCCTCCGAGAAGACTCGGAGTACGGTGTTCGACCGGTTGGGAAAGAACACTGCTCAGAAGGACCTAAGGGACGTCATTGATGACAGAAGGAGGACCGTTCCGGTCGAAGGGCAGGAGCCAATCCGTCCTACCAATCGAGTAGAAATACTTGATGATGGTACGCCGGATAGGAATGCCCGACCAAGCGGTCCCGAGGGTGCGTCCCCAGCAGTGGCCCCGGGCATCCAAGCCCAGCTTGATGCTTTGACGGCGGCAGTACAAAGTTTGTCAAAACAACCAGTTATAGATCCGGTAGACCACAGAAGTGGTAGCCCTTTTTGTGCTAGAATAAGAACAGCCCAACCACCAAGGAAATACAAAGCGCCGGTATTGCCAGTTTATACAGAAAAGGCAGACCCGGTGAGACACATTGGAAAGTTCGAAGATCAGATGGAGCTGCTTGGGGTGAGTGATGACTACCGGTGCAGAGTCTTCCCCACCACCTTGTCAGACACTGCCCAGGAGTGGTACTGGAAGTTCAAACCCGACTCCATCACCTCTTGGGAGAGCTTTAGGAAGGAGTTCTACAGGCAGTTCAGTACTGCCCGAACCCCTCCTGTTTATGCCAACCACTTGGTGGACATTAGGCAGAGTAAAGATGAGTCTCTCAAGAACTACATTCAAAGCTTTATGATAGAAGCCAATCGAGCTACTGCAGTTGGAGATGAAGGGAAAATGGTAGCAATCTCTTCCGGTATTATTTATCGAAGTCCTTTGTGGGACAGCATCCACCGCCATCCAATTTCAACTTTACAGCAGTTTTTGGACCGGGCAGATAAGTACATGAAGTTGGATGATTCCATTGAGAAAGGAGAGAATAGGTTGAACAACCCAAGTGGATCAGATGATACTCCAAAGGATAGCGGAAATGATCAAGGCGGTAATAAGAAACGTGGGAATAACGGGTCTGACCGCCGCAATGAGAAAAAGGCTAAGTCGGGATCGAATGATAAGCCAACGAAGTATGAACCTCGATTCACCAACTACACCACTCTTTCGGCGACCCGAGCGGAGATCTATCTAGCCAGTCATCAGGAGGTCCCTTACCGGAGACCCCCACCAATCAAGAAGGAGATGAGTAAGAGGGATAAAAACAAGTTCTGTCGTTTCCATGGAGACTATGGTCACGACACGAATGAGTGTAATCACCTTAAGGACGAGATAGAGTTTCTCCTCCGATCGGGGAAATTAAAAAAGTATAAGGCAGAGAAGACCCAGGGAGAGGGGAGCAACAATAATCCTAGTTTCAAGCGGCAACGATCCCCACCTTTGCAACCTGAACCTGTGGACTTCACATTAGATACTATATGTGGAGGGCCACATCTTGCTGGAGATAGCAACAAGGCGAGGGAGAGGTATGATCGCACCCTTCGTCATGAGTTGGGTGCGGCATCCACCTCCGAGGTTATGACGGTGGAGGAACGACCATCTAAGAACCCAAGGTATGAAAGTGAGTCCCTCACTTTCACAGAAGAAGATGCTAAACACGTGAGGTATCCTCACAATGACCCTCTTGTTGTGACAGTCCAAATAGCTAATATGAAGGTGAAAAGATGTCTGGTTGATACGGGAAGCTCCGTAAACATTATTTATAAGTCCTCTTTTGAAAAGATGAAGCTATTCGCCAATGACTTGAAGCCTTGCTCTCACGTCATTTATGGGTTTACTGGAGAAGGACTGTCACCAGCTGGGACAATCAAGTTACCCATCACGACGGGAGAGGCCCCCAAGCATGAAACTGTGATGACTGAGTTTTTGATTGTTGACTGCCCGTCCGCCTACAATGTGGTTATTGGTCGACCATTACTCACCAACTTGCATGCAATAGTTTCAATTTGGCACCTATCTATGAAGTTCCCGACCAGTGCTGGCATAGGCTGTGTCCAAGGAGACCAAAGGGAAGCTAGAGAGTGTTATAATGCCTCGATAGCTAAGGCGAAGAAAGGTGCCAAAGAGAACAACATGATTGTGTGTGTTGAAAAAGAGGAGGTGGATGAGATGGATGTATACCAGAGTCTTGTAGTAGTGAACGATGAAGAGATGTTGGAGGAGTGTGGCCAGGAGAGCACTCCTAGTTTAAAAGAGCAGAAGACCCCATCAGGTGATGAAGTCACCAAATAGGGCGTTGCCCAAAGCGAGGGAAGAGATGTTGATCCTTGCTTTGGGGATTATGAGAGTGATGTGGGACCGTCCGAGGAGTTAGAGGAGGTCCCTATAGATGAGAATGACCCGACAAGAGGGGTCAAGATTGGGAAGAAGTTGAAAGCTGAGGTGAGAGTACAGCTGATAGAATTCTTGCGAAGGAATCAAGACGTCTTCGCCTGGTCTCACAAGGATATGGTGGGTATCTCACCAACTGTGATCAGCCACGTGCTCAATGTGGATGAAAGATATCCAGCGGTACAACAAAAGAGGAGGTTGCTTGACAAGGATCGAGCAAAGGCTCTTAAGGAGGAAGTAGGGTGATTGAAGGAGAACGGGCTTATTAGAGAGGCATACTACCCAGCTTAGGTTTCAAACCCAGTCTTGGTGCCCAAACCCAATGGAAAGTGGAGGACTTGTGTAGATTTTACTGATCTAAACAAAGCGTGCCCGAAGGATTGCTTTCCTTTACCGAGAATAGACCAGTTGGTAGATGCAACCTCTGGTCACGAGACCTTGTCCTTCATGGACGCGTATTCGGGGTACAATCAGATCAGCATGCATCCTCCTGATGAAGAGCATACCAGCTTCCAAACGAATATAGGGCTGTATTGCTATAGAGTGATGCCCTTCGGATTGAAGAATGCAGGAGCTACCTACCAGCGCTTGGTGAATGGTATGTTTCGTGACTTAATCGGCAAGAGCATGGAGGTATACGTAGACGATATGCTGGTGAATTCAAAGGAAGCTGAGGGGCACGTGGGAGACTTAGAGGAGTGCTTTGCAATATTGAGGAAGTATAACATGAGGTTAAACCCCCTCAAGTGCTCATTTGGAGTGGGTTCTGGAAAATTCCTTGGGTTTATTGTTAACTCCCAAGGAATAGAGGCAAACCCAGAGAAGATCAAGGCTCTCATTGAGATGAAGTCTCCAACAAAAATAAAGGATGTACAAAGCTTTACTGGGCGGATTGCAGCTCTAAGCAGGTCCGTTTCGAAATCAACGGACAAGTCCCGTTCTTTAACCTGCTTAAAGGAGGCAAGAAGTTTGAGTGGAACGCAGAGTGTGAACAAGCCTTCCAGGCGATAAAGGAGCATTTGGCCAAACCTCCTGTTCTTTCTAAGCCAGTTGATGGAGAAGACCTATTCATGTATCTAGCAGTCACGGAACACGCTGTTAGTGCTGCCTTAGTACGTGAGGAGGATAAGGTGCAGCACCCGGTATATTACGTTAGCAAGCGATTGATAGGAGCGGAGTCCCGATACCCCATGATCGAGAAGCTGACTTACTGCTTGGTACTTGCGTCACGAAAGTTGCGGCCGTACTTTCAGGCACACCCCATCAAGGTCCTTACTGACCAGCCTCTTCGCCAAGTTTTACAGAAGCCGGAGCCGTCTGGTCGGCTACTTAAATGGGCGGTTGAGCTAGGCCAATTTGAAATCAAGTACCAACCAAAGGCCCGCTATTAAAGGTCAAGCTTTGGCAGATTTCATCGCTGAATGTACCGGAATCGTTGAGGTCCCTGAGCAGCAGGAGAATGTTACTGAACAAAAAGAAGAAATTCCTACTTGGCAACTTTTTGTTGATGGATCGTCGAATGAGCACCATTCAGGAGCTGGGATTATACTAGTCACACCAGAGAAGCACCGAATTCATTGTGCACTAAGATTCGAATTTAATGCTTCTAACAATGAAGCGGAGTATGAGGCCCTCTTAGCAGGCTTGCGACTGGCTAGAGATGTGCGTGCCCGGTCGGTGGAGATAAATAGTGATTCCCAATTGGTGGTTTATCAAGTATTGGGGGAGTACCAGGCAAGGGGACTACGCATGGTGGCATACTTAAACAAAACCAAAGATTTGCTAGCCCAGTTCGAGGAATATACCATCAAGTTAGTGCCAAGGGAGCAGAATTCCAATGCCGATGCTCTAGCAAAACTTGCTAGTGCAAAGGATGCCGAAACTCTGAATATAGTACCAGTAGAATACTTGGCGGAGCCGAGCATTGATAGACAAGAGGCCATGCCAATTACGATAGCCGACACCTGGATGACTCCCATCATTGCTTACCTTGAGTAAGGGACCCTCCCAGATGGTCGTAATGAAGCAAGGAAGGTTATGAGGCAAGCTGCTAGATACACCATGGTGGATGGAGTGTTGTATAGGAGAGGATACTCCTTACCTCTACTCAGGTGCATAACTCCCGACCAGCAAAGAACTTATTAGCTGAGGTGCATGAAGGGTTTTGTGGAGATCATGCTGGGGGGCAGAGTCTATCCAAAAAGATCTTGAGGCAAGGATTTTTCTGGCCTACTATGAACGAGGACTCTATGGAATATGTGAAAAAGTGTGAGAAATGCCAAAGATTTTCTAAAGTGCCCAGAGCGCCCCCAAATGTTTTGAAGCAAATGCAAAGTCCGTGGCCTTTTGCAGTGTGGGGTATTGATCTGATTGGGAAGTTGCCCAAGGGAAAAGGAGGAGTACAGTTTGCGGTGGTCAGGGTAGATTATTTTACTAAGTGGACTGAGGCCGAGCCATTAGCCACGATCACATCGAAGAAAGTATTAGACTTTGTGGTTAAAAACATAATATGTCGTTATGGTCTACCTAAGAAGATAGTGTCTGACAATGGCACCCAGTTTGAAAGCGACATATTTACCGATTTTTGCACTCGGCATGGCATAACCAAAAGTTTCTCCTCGGTAGCCCATCCTCAAGCCAATGGGCAGGTTGAAGCGGTGAACAAAACATTGAAGGACACTCTAAAAAAGCGCCTGGAGCAAGCTAAGGGTGTCTGGGCAGAAGAGTTACCAGAGGTCCTTTGGTCATATAGGACTACTGCTCGGACGGCAACTGGTCATACCCCATTCTCTTTAGCATATGGGTATGAAGCCATGTTACCTGTGGAGATAGACCCACCCTCTCATAGAAGGACCGTGTACAACCAAGAGGAGAACCATCAGTTGTTAGTAGAATCATTGGACTTCCTCGAGGAAAGAAGAGAGGAGGCAAACCTCAGAGTTGCTGCTCATCAGCAAAAAGTAGCACGCTACTTCAACTCTAGAGTGCGAGATCGAAAGTTCCAGGTCGGAGATTTAGTCCTAAGAAAGGTGTTTGTTAGAGACCCAGCAGCTGGTGTGCTAAGACCAAACTGGGAAGGACTGTATCAAATTGAGCAAGTCTTACCACCCGGCACCTACAAGCTTGCTCGGTTGAATCGAGAGCTGATCAGGAACTACTGGAACGGCAAGCACTTGAGAAAATATTATCAATAAATACTGCTTGCAGAGTAGTAGCTTTGTATCAAGTGCTTAACTTGTTATTTAAGTTTTTTGTTTGCGAATTGGTTATCTGCTACCCAGTCACATTATTTTGAACAATGTTATTTTGTTTGGAACTCGTTGTTAGACACGTTTTGTCGCTTATTATTACGAGTAATAAAAGAGACCACGCGCAGCGTGGTCGAATCTTGCTACAAATTTTGCATATGTGTTGATTATTTTTGTTTGGCAGTGTTCAACTGTCACATTAATTTAAACAAAACAGGTCTTCTAAAAACTAAGTGTAAATTATACCGACAGTGTTCAACTGGTTGGTATCATGATATGAAGGACCAACGTTTAAATAATGTTTTTGTAGTGCTCAACTACTGAAATATGTTAGTATATTTTATGTGTTTCACGAGTAGTAACTACTCGGACAAATTCGGTCAAGTAGCAAGTGATCAAGGATTTATCAACCCTCATTCACTTGGGGGGCACATAGGGTATACTGGTCTGTATTTCAACACAGGCAATAAGAGCGCAAGCAAATATATTTGTTTTTGGGCTGACTTGTAAGTTTGGAAGTCTAAAATGGCCATTAAGCTAACTTGTTTTACAAAGCTTAAGTAACTTAGAATTTTTAAAAATAATTAAGTTAGAAACAGGTATTCGTGTAATGATAAAATTTATGCTCATAAAAAGTTAGAGCAATAAGAGCATGAGGAAGTATATTTAGTATGGACTTATGGAATGGTTAAAATTTCTAAGTTAGAAAACTAAATACTCATGTGAAATTAAAGACATCTAAGAACTTTGCTATGTACAATAAAAACTTAAAAGTTTAAAGTTGTCGACAAAGAAAGAGTAAAGTGCTATGTGCCAAAATAGCTCAATAGTTCGAGCAACAAAATACAAAGTAAAGCAAATTATGATGAACTACGAGAGGGAGTCACTGGCATGCTCCTCTAGTGGGTTGATCGACCCCCTCCTCGGCATCAGCTGCCCCTCTCGCTCGGAATGATAAATCAGAGGAGGCGGGAGTGAGTGCTGGAGGATTGGCAGCTTCTTCAGCGACCCTTGCTTCACATCTGGCAAGCTCCTCTACCTAAGCCTCCTTGGAGAAACAATCAAGATTGAGAGGTTTGTTCAGCTTCCAGACCTTATAAAAGCAGTCGAAACTGGCTTCTTCAAAGCGAATCAAATCAAGCTCCTTTTCTTGTTTCAACTCTTCGTTTTCGTTGATCAGTCTCTCATTATCCCGAGCTAACCCCTTGTTCTCGAGGGACAGCTTCTCCAGTTGGGCTGTCAAGGAGTTGTTGTTTTGAACTTGCTGCTGGTTCTCATCAGAAAGCTTCTTGAGAGACTCATCCCGTTCAGCTACGGTTCTCTCTGCTTGCTCCAGCTTGGATTTGGCCTCCACCAGTTGATCGTTTAGCACCTTGATCAACTCCTTGTAGTCTACCGCTCGGAGCTGAGCGTGACTGATGGTGACAAGTGGCTGCATGGAAGACAAAAGGTTATTACAAGCAAAAATACTAATAACAAATTGTCTTAAGAGAAAATACTTACCTTCATCAGTTGAGCAAGCCCTCTTTTCAAGACGACTTCAACGCTAAGCCGAGGGTAGGATTCTGAGCTTTGGAGCGTTGAAGCATCATGGCCGATCTCCTCAAGAAGTCCCTTGCCTAGGTCACTAACAGCACGAAAGACCTTACTTGAGCTACCCTGGTGAGTAGGAGTTAGGCTCACAGAAGGAGGAAGCGAAGAGGGAGTCAGTGGCGAAAGTGTATTCGGTCCCTCAGTTTGCCTCCCTTGACTGGGCGGTACTACCTTCTAAATCTTCTGTGGGGGCATAGAGCCACTTCCATCACCAATTTTCCTCTTTGAAGCAACGCACTCTCTGAATATGTCTGCGTCTGCAAAGGGGGAAAACACAAGGTTGTTAGAGATATAAACATAATGAAATGTGTACAAGTGTATACTACAATTTTGTTACTCTCGAATCACCAAGCTATAAAAAATTTTCCTATGTTCACTAGACATGTGTTACCTGCGTTGAGGATCTGATCAAGGAACTCATCCTCGTCATCCGAGGATGAGCTAAGTTCCCCCTCAACCTGGATAGACTTTCCTTTCCCAGGCTGAGTGGGAATAGTAGATCTGCGCTGAGGTTCGGGCTCTCTAATGACTAAGTCGCCAGGCCTACGAGAGAGCGTAGAAGGTCCAGGAGAAAGCTGATCAGTCACTAGCTCCGTGCCCTCGTTGGACTGATCAGTCGTGTTGTTCTCCCCTGTGGTACTTTCCGCCGCCATATCTTGGTCACATGGCACCAAACCCACCATCTGAAGAAGGTCCAGGGTGACCAATTTTTTCACATCCTTTTCCCTAAGACTCATCTTGGCCAACTTCTCGACCCACTTAAACATTCCCTTAGTAGGCAACGGTCGCTCGAATGGACCCGCACGGGTAAAAGCCAAGTTGTTGTTGGCTTCAATGTCCGATGTAAGGAAGTATTCTTTGTGATACTTCCCGGGGTTTGATTTGTGAGAGATACCGTTAAGATATGTAATCCCCCTATGCCTATGGTAGAAGTGGGAAGGATTAGTCCTGAGGTCAAATAAGTAGTGCACCTCATGTGGGGTGGGCTCATCCCAACCATGCAGGAAGTAAAGGATGTACAACGCAGAGAGTGCCTGGATCCCATTCGGTGCGATCTGGAATGGGGAGACATTGAAGTAATCCGCTACAGACCGGAAATATGGGTGTAGCGGAAGTGTTGCTCCGGCGTGCACATGATGCCTGGACCAGGCACAGTATGTTCCACCAGGCCTATTGGCTCTTTGGTGAGAACTCGGACATATCACGTTGACCCCGCTCAAGCCTAAAGCTTCAATGTGTTTTTGGAACAGTGCGGGATTAAGTTTTGAAGCATCGGCAATGAACCAGGAAGGTTCTTCTTCTCCCTCCTTGCGTGGCTTCTGAACAGCCAGGTTCTGGATCGCAGTAGAAAATTCCTGAGAAGGTTTTTCTAGAGCTATGGCAGTGCGAGCGTGATTGCGCTTTACCACCTTCTGCACCGCTCTGCGGGCAACCTGTGGATCATGTTCCTGAGGAAGTCTGTTGGATTGTTTCACCCTCATTGTCGACTGAGAAACTTGTTGAAGGAACTGTTCCTCGTGGAGAAGATACAAAGCTGAGCGAGGAAGGATCTGCTTGAAGCGGCGAAGACGGTCCTCTGGAGTGCAACCAGTAGACGAGTCTGGTGAGGAATCGCTATTTAGAGGAGTCTCGATTGTTTGCGGGACGGATGTATCGGAATCCGTATGATTGTCACCTCCCCTATAGTCAGAGCGATTCATCTACAAAAATGAATAAAACATGGGGAGGTGAGTAACCATACAGAAAAAATTCATCAAAAATAAGAGTTATTTTTATACTTAGAAAATTTTGTCTAAGTTATAAAAATATAACACATATGGAAAAAATAATTTTAATGCTCAAGAATGCCTAAAAAGTACTTAGGGTGTTGAACTTATTAAAGTTTATATAAATGGGCATTTTTGAGGTTTTCCTATGAGGCTAAATTCCTTATGCGTGTAAGTGAGCATGCTAAGGGGTTGGGTATGCATTTGGAAGGAAAGAAGGCCGAGGCCTAAGAAATTAGGTGTGGTCCGATCAGACCACGTTTTGGGCTCAAGGAGAGGGCATTACCTAATGCATCCGATCGGATGCCTAGACCCACCAAATGTTCATGACCCAAGAAGCATTCAGCAGCCGTGGGAGTCCGAGGAAACGTCCAGCCTTGCCTCCGTGCGAGCCCAGCGTGAAGTCCCCCAGGATGTCCGATCGGACGTAGCACGCCCGAGGAGAGGATGCACACCCACAGTCCAAGTGTCCAGGCGCTTGGTGCGCCTTATGCCTCCGAGGCTCCTAGCCAGCAGCAGCCTGTTATGTCCGATCGGGCATGGGCGTCCATGGGGGTTCATAATGTGGTGCCAAGTGAGTTAGGCACTTCAAGGCAAAGAAAGGTAAGTGTGGTCCGATTGGACTACACACTTGCTTAAGGTTTTCAATGCCCCAATCGGAAGTGCTCACTCGGCTCGTTCAAGGAAATGCACGCCTCAAGTCTTAGCCACAACCCACCATGTCCAATCGGACATGGGCTCCCGAGGAGGATAAAGTGTGGTCCGATCGGACCACACGCATGCCCAGAATTTTTGGCAAAACCATGTAGACAAAGCCCCTAATTATATACTTTGCCTACCCCAAAGCCAAATCAAATGGGCAAAGCCCTAAAATCCCTATTTTAAACACATTTCTTCATTCACACATACAAAAACAAGATCAAACCATAGAAATGAAAGGTTTTTCTTATGTTCTTGAAAACCCATTATACTATCAAAAACCCCATAACCCATATTCATATTCATGTCAAATTAACCCATTTGTCTTGAAATTCATATGAAATTAGAGGAAATTTCGGGTTACCCATGCCACAAACATCATCAAGACAACAAGCTAGCACATTATACAAAGCATTTATAAGAACTTCAAGAGCAAGCAAAGCAATGGGGGTTCGGCCATGGCATATTTTTCTTAGAAATTTTTTGAAAAATCATAACAATGTAAAAGGCATGGGAAAGAAGACTTACCCAAGGTTGGAGGACTTTTGGTTTGCTTGAAGATTGCTTGAAGATGAAGAGTTCCCCTTGAAGCTTTTGGAATCGGCAAGGAGAAGGAGAGTCTTGGGGTTTCGGCCAAAAGGGAAGGAGGAAGATGAGAGGTTTTTAAAGATGTGTTTTTTTTTTTTGCTTGTGTGAAGAAAGTGTATAGAGTTGAGTTATTTAAAGGAAAAAAAAGTGGGTTTTTTATTTACTTTTGGACCTTTGGCATTCTAGGACTGTTTTTCTCTCCAAGATCATGGGTGGTATTTTGCAGTGATCGTGGGTCTGTTGCATGGAGATGAACAGTTATTATTTTTTATAATGACGTCAGCTGGAGAAAAAAGTTTATTATGTGAATGAATCATATAATAAACTTGGGGGGCAAATGTTATCCCAAAAATTTGAAAAGAATGATGTGGCAATAAAATTAACACATGGCATGAGTTAGTTGGGTGATCTGGCCTAGCAATAGCCCAGTACATCAGCTAAGAAGTTGGATTGCTTGAGGGATGCATAGTCAAGTCAAATACACCCGACCGAGGAGAATATTTGGTCTAAGGGTTGCTTGGCTCAGACCCCAGTTTGAAGACTCGATTGATTTGTTTGAATCCAAGTTTAAGGAGCTCAACAGAGGGGTATAGATTTTGATTCGAGGGATAAAGGCAGGAGGTCCGATCGAACTTTAGCTTGGGAGCCTCTCAAGCATTTGGTTCGGTTATGTCCGAGGTAAGAAGGCTAAGGGAAAGAGGTCCCATGCAAGCCAAGGATTGGGACTTAGGTTTCAGTCAAGGGAAAACCACATCATGTCCGAACGGGCATAGGTGAAGATGGCAAGGAGAGAGATGCCTCGGACTTGTCCGAGGTGAAGTGCCAGTAAGGGTGGCTCGGACCACTTTGGTCCGAGGAGAAGGACATCATGTCCGATCGGACATGCCATGGGAGAGATGCCTCGGACTTGTCCGAGGAGAAATGCAAGGTAGGGTGCCTCGGACCACTTTGGTCCGAGGAGATGGCATGAAAAGGATGGCTCGGACCACCTTGGTCCGAAGAGAAGACTACAAGGTCCGATCGGACCTTGATTGAAGGAAATAGGCTCAGACTTGACCGAGGTGAAATGCTAAAGAGGATGGTTCGGACCACCTTAGACCGAAGAGAAGGCCATCATGTCCGATCGGACATGACATGGAGGAGGTTACCTCGGACTTATCCGAGGTAAGGTGAAAAAGAAGTTTGCTCGGACCACCTTGGTCCGAGGAGAGCCAGACTTGCATGGCCTTTGGTCCGAGAAGAGCCATGCGTATACCACCTTTGGCCCACGGAAAGCTCGAAGGAGTAATCAACATGCATGTGAGACTACGTCAAACTCCCTAAAACGACTTCAGTGAGAATTGGTCTAACCATCCAGGAATCTCTCACTCCTCACTCGAATTTAGGGATCAGTTGTATTTTAAGCATTTATTGTAATATAAATATAAGGTGAATAATAAAATATCCCTATCTAAAGGGGATATCAGTTGAGAATCCCAGGCCTATAAATAGAGGGTTGGGAGGATCGTACAAGGACTTTTTGGAAAATTAAGAGTGAATCTGTGTTCTAGAGAGAGAAAGTGTGTGCTTCCTGAGAGAAACCCTTTTTTGTATTCTGGAATATTTGCACTGAAGAAACTCAGCTGACTCTGGTTCATCTGATCTTGAGTGTGAATACAGTAATAAAATCTCTAAGTGGATTAGGCTATTACCGACTATCGGGGCTGAACCACTATAAAAATCTCGTGTTACTTACTTTTGTTGATTAAAACTGTCTGTTGTCGTTTATATTCTCTTGAAGGCTTGTCGTATTTGACGTTCTCACATCGTTGGCTAAAATCACAGTCAACACTAAAGATCGGAATGAGGCTTGAAAATTACTGTACAAAATTTTAAGATATACAATCTTGAATGGGAAGTTGTATCATATGAGTTATTCCATGCCGCTGTTGTGATGTGTAACCCTACCTGAATCTTGAAAAATCCTTGAAGAAATCCATTGAGGATTTTGTGGAGATCATGTAGGGGGCATAGCCTCTCAAAGAAGATAATAAGACAAGGATATTTTTGGCCAATACTAAAAGTTGATACATTCACATATGTTAAACATTGTGACAAATACCAGCAATTCGCGTCGATACCTCAAGCTCCCCCAATCGAGCTCACAATGTTGACTTCCTCGTGACAGTTTGCAGTATGGGGCATAGACCTCATAGGATCGTTACCAATGGGGCGAGGTGGAGTTAAGTATATTGTGGTGGCATTCGATTACTTTACGAAATGGACCGAAGCCGAGCCACTAGCCACAATCACCTCGAAAAAAAGGTATTGGATTTTGTGGTAAGAAATATTGTGTGAAGATACAAGATCCCGAGAAAGATTGTTTCAGATAATGGAACTCAGTTCGATAGTGAACTGTTTACACGATTTTGTGAAGAAAAAAAATGGGGTCATAAAAAGTTTTTTCTCGTGGCACACCCTCAGGAAAATGGACAAGTGAAAGCTGTGAATAAGACCTTGAGAAGTTCCATCAGAAAGCGGCTCGAAGAAGCAAAAGGAAGATGGCTTGATGAATTACCACATGTACTATAGGCCTACAGAACAATAGCTCGAACTTCGACAGGGCATACACCCTTTTCACTAGCCTATGGCTGTGAAGAAATGCTACTAATCAAAGTCAAAGTGTCAACATTAAGGCGCTAGGCGTATGAAGAGAAATCAAACCATTTACAACTCGAAGAATCCCTAGACCTACTAGAGGAAAAGCGAGAAGATTCTCAACTAAAAAATGCCTCATATCAACAACGTGCCACAAGGTATTTCAGTAAGAGGGTTTGAGACAGACAATTTGGAGTGGGAGATCTGTTACTCAGAAGAGTGCTTTTGGCAACAAGAGATCCATCAGCTGGTGTGCTCGGGTCAAATTGGGAAGGGGCATATCTAATTGAATCAATCATTCGACCATGTGTCTATAAGCTGGCTCGATTGAATGGAGAATTGATCCCGCAAGCTTGGAATAGTGAACATCTACAACCATATTATCAATAAGTTTTGGAAGATGTTTATTATTGTGTAACCAAGTGATGTATTTATTCAAGTAATGATAATAAAATTATCTTCATTTCCATTTTCATGTTATTTGTTAATTTTTTGCTTGTAACTCAATAATAAAACAACCTAAGATTACAATACTAGGAGTTAAAGGGGACAAATATGGTATAGAAAATAAAATAACCATACCATAAGCTCGAAAAAATAAGTAAAAACAAAAAAAATGAAAACATGTGCAAGGGAATAACTTCGCACATTTTCGTAAACTCGAAATAATAACTAGTTGAAAAGCAACAAATCGGAAATAACCTCGAATTTATAAGCAAGTTAAAAAATCGAGCTAACTTTAAAACTATTACTATGAATTTTTGTGAAGCAGATATAAAGTAGTTTCGCTTGTTTTAACAAGTTTTAACTCGATCATAATTATGCATATAAATTATGCATGACAAGTATAGACATGCATAAAAAGCTCAACATTACTTGTATGAATCCACAAGTAATAACAACTGCAATAAATATTGTAAGCAATTTGTAAATTTGGGCATGCAATAATAAGAGCGGAAGTGAAGTAGATATTTAAAAGCTAGCAAATAATTGTTCTTAAAATAAAACTACTTCAAAAAATAAAATAGCTCAAAAATTCGAGCTATAAATTATCTCGGCCGCAAGAGCCTTAAATAATTACATTCAAAAAATTGGGCTGAAGCCTTGATGAGATATAAAAACGAGAGGTCCAATTGGCAGCTTCAGAATCCACCTCCTTGCCCTGCTCCTCATTAGCCTTTGCCTTCTGAGTCGTAACTTCAACAGCCTCCTCAGCTACGAGGCAAGCTCGCCACGTCTCCAGGAAAGACTCTTGTTTGGACCCCAAGAAGGATATGTCAATGTCAAGATTCATGGACCATATTCTATACATGGTCATGTGAGTCGAAGCATCCTTCTTAGTCTTGAACTCCTCGAGAATATGTGCCTTCTCCTCCCCCATCACCTCATATGTGGCCTTCTTATCCTCCTCAAGCTTGGCATTCTGACTCGGTAGACGTTCGAGCTCTGAGTTTCAAACTTAAACTTCTTAGATTCGAGCTCGACCTTCGCATAATCGAGCTCGACCTTAAGGCGCTCAACTTCATCCTCAGTGGAGGTAGTTTTGGATACCGCTTCATCTCGAGCTTGCTTCATGTCTGCAAGATCAGCCTCAAACTTGAGTTGATCCTCTGCTTTGGTTTGAGTGGCCTTGGCGTCGATGGATAGCTTGTGGTTGGTTGCCACCTGAGCAATCAATAAATGGTTTTGTCGATGAAGGCTAAGAAGACCCTGAAAAATGTCAAGTGTCAGCAGGAGTATTGGCGAAATAGATCAAATATGAAAAGTTTCGAGCTCAACGATACTTACCGAGCTACCAACTCCTCACCCCAGTCAAAAATGGAGGTGCAATTATCACTCTTTAGGAATTCCCAGCCACAGTCCTCGAGGTTATTGCATATCTCAAGTTAGAATGTCAAACTCGAGATCAGCTCCTAAGGCACCAGTCACGTTAGCAACGAAAAATTCTCTCTCAAAAATAGAGATTGTATATTTGCGAACTGGGGTCGGAGCATGAGGAGGTTTGGCCTTTGAGGTGGAATCAACCACCTTTTTCCCTTTATCAGTAAAAGGGATGGAGCTTCAAGTTAGGGGACGAGGGACCTATCCCGAGGCAGTAGGAGGAGGGACCTACTCTGAGACTGCAAGTGGAGGTATTTGCTTCGAGGTTAATGTAGTGGCTTGAGCAGGAGGGCCTTCGATAACCCTAGCCACTTTTGGGGGAGGAGGAGGAGGCATATCCTTTTTTTACAAGACTCGACCTCGCTTCGAGCCCTAGCTTTTGGTTGTTTGGAGAGGAGGTTGTCGAGGTCGAAATCCATTGATTCCCCTGCAAAAAGAAGAAAAGTGTAATAGGTATCATATATAAATACTTGTATGAGAATTTTTCATAATATAAAGGTGGGAACCTAATTGGAGGAAAAAGAATCTAAAGAAAAGTCATATGATTATATGTTGATGACTTGAGTAGGTTCTTCTGTTAGCTGCGATCCTTCACCTCGAAATGTGGGAGACAAATCGGATAAATCTTGCCAATCATTCAAGCCATATTGTGCTCCTAGACCTTCCCACACTTCGTTTACGCTATACATAGTTTGGTATTAAAAAAGAAATCTATCGTCCCTATGTACTATCTAATCTACCCCCAACCACGTCATGAAGTTATTATCAAGGTTGTTGAAGGAAATTAAAACATGGGGTTCTCGTGTTAGAAGTGTGGGGGTCCGACGTAATTGATCTAGTATTACTTTACCTCCTTCAGTCGAGCTTAAGGATGCCTCGTTGTGAGCTTCGTTCCCCAAGCCTGATTGCTCAGTCAGGGAGGAGGTGATGGAAAGTGATGGTGTCGAACCCACTCTTTGTTTCTTTCGAGGAGATTTGAATGAAGTGGGAACTGGACTTCTTCCTAGGAGATGAATTTTGAATCATGTCATCATCTGTGGTCTCACCTTTGCTAAGCAGACCACACAGGTGGAGCTTTTCCTCGTGGAGCAGGTAATTCAATGATCGTCTGTCGTATGGAAGCTTGGACATTTTTGTCTCTCCTATCTACCATCTCTGAGGTAGGCTCGGGATGGTCAAAATTTGCTACATTAAAGCGCAGATAGATAAATTTTTGATCTAAAGAAGGATTAAAACTAAGGTCTAAGACACTAAGATGAATACTTACAGATCCGTTGGAAAGAATAAAACTTGGATGGTTCAAGGCCAGTGGTCCAGAAGAATTTCTTTTTGAAGTTCGGGGGATGGTTGGGAATGTCCTCGAAGAGCTTCCTTTCTCTTGGCCAGCTTGATAGATAATAAAACCCATCCCCGCCTCGGTCGCGAGTTGGGTTGCTCTTGAGGCAAAATAGATATAAAATCTCATATGCTAAGGGCTTTTGCCACTTCATCTCAAAATATAGCGACTTCAGTGTTGCTAAAACTCTATATGAGTTGGACTGGAGTTGGAATGGGGAAATACCGACCCAATTAGTAAACTTCTTGAAATAATCTTTTAAGGGCAGCAATGCCCCAACCCTCATATGCTCTCGACTCTAGGCCGAAAGCTTGTATGTGCGATCAGGCTTGTGCTCCTATCTTCAGGTGTTGGAGCTCATCACACTAGTTTATTGGAGATTTTGAGGCCATGAGAAGACAGGATATTTGAAACCTGCCTTGTGGTTTTAACCGAGCTTTCATTGAAGTCGGCCTTGAAGAATTCAAAATTAGCAGTGGGGAGGGAAGATGCTTTGGGAGGAGCAAGAGTGGAAAAAGATTGTAAGGGAGGGCTCGAAGAGCATTCTTGTAATGCCCCGAATTTCCTAATAAGGGTTAGGACCTTGATTAGGAGGCCGGGAGGGACATAATTGAATTATGATGCTATCTAATGATCATATGCATGTTCATGTGAATTATGTTATTATATGGTGGTAAATGCATGCATACGGGAGTATTTATTATTACAAGGGTAATTTGGTAATTTGGCCGCTGTGGGCGTAATTGTGTATTTTGGGTGCATGGTTGTGATTAATTAATGTAGCCACATTATAAGGTGGATTGGTTCGAGCTATTCGGCATGAGATGATCATGTGATGTAAGTGTTCGGTCTAGTCATAACGGGCTTAAGTTCGGGGCTCGGGGTGAGTCTTGGGGTCATTCTGATGATTAGAACATTACCGAGAATTAAAGGGTAATGGGATATGATTTATTGGCATTTGAGAATGTTGTGCATAATGGGAATTGGAGAGTGTTAATTATAATTAACGTGATAGGTGAGAAATGACGGTTTTGCCCTCGGAAGTCTTTAGAGGGATTTGATTGGCCTAGGGGCATTATGGTCTTTTGACCTTAAGGATTTGAATCAGCCTTTGAGTTTTAGAAGGCTGTGGAATGGTTAAAAACAGAGGCTCATCCTCATCTTCTCCTTTCTCTCCCGTACAAGTTTTCTCCTTCATCTTTCTTTGAATTTTGAGAGCCCAAATTGAGGTATCAAGCTAGGAGATCAAAGGTGGGAGCTTAGGAACTTGACTCAGCCATTAAAGGGGATTCAAAATCAAGTTTGAGGTGAGTTCAGCCATAAGTTTCTGGTTTTTACTCTGTTTTAGTTAAGATTTCAGTTTATGGTTTCTTGGTGGTTAGTTGGAATTAATGGGAGTTGGGTTGATGTTTGACTTGGGTTTTGGTGAGGGTTTGATATAGGTGATGTTTAGAGGTTGAATTGAGTGTTTGGAGGAGGTTTGGAGCTGGTTTGAAGGTTTGGTTCCAAGGGAAAATGCAGGGGAAGTCGAGCTGGTGCGTGTTGAATTTTTGGCTGAACAGGGTAATGAGTCGCGTCATGCCTGTGGTGCGCCACGGCCCATGGTGTTTGACAGAGAGGGCCAACCTCTGTTTGAGGGGCGCGTCGCAGCGCAACTAGGGAGGGCCAAGGCCCTTAGTGTTATTTTGGCCAGAAATGTGTTTTTAGCTTGGGGATTCAAGCCTTAGGCCTCGGGGTCGAACCTATTACCCGGTTGAGTAGTGTTTGATGTCTCGGAGGCTAGGTTTTGGTTTGGGAATTTATATTGATCATTTTTATTGATGATATCCTATATTTGGTTATGACTAGGTGACCACTAAAGGATTAAAGTTGATCGTTCTCAAGGGTCGTTCTTTAAATCATTCTAGCTCGAATCTGAGGTAAGAAAACTGCACCCTGTGTATACGTGACATGCATGGCTATTATTGGTGCATGCTGGGTTGTTAAATGTAATGCATATGATGCATGAGAAATATGTGATTAGGACATGCTTTATATACTGAATATGATACCGTTCAGAGCTTGAGCCTCTGTATTCGTGCATAGTCCTAATTGTACTAGAACTTGTTAGTTAAGCATGCTGAGTACCTTGTTATGGATATCGGATATGTGATATATGTTTGGTGGCATGGCTTACTTGTGTGTGGCACTGACTTACTAGTCAGAATCGGCAATGGTGTTAGATCCACTTGTGAAGCTGTGATTTACTAGTCAAGTTCACAATGGGTTGAACACTGGTCGTGTTTTACTGACCTAAGAGTTAGAAATGGCATAGCGTTGTGTACGCCGAGCCAAATGAAGATTAGATCTAATCGATACCAGCAATAATGACTCATATGGGGTATTAACGCTGGACCGACCATAAGTTCGACGAAATTATAAGCGCTTGGCTAGTCTGAGACTAGTTATTCAGAGCCAGGGCATATGGCCCGGTGACTTTTTGTCACATGGCTAGGGAACGCTGTTCCATAGTTATGACTCTAGAGTCAGGAGGAAGGTTTTGTTGGTGACTAATCACCATGCACCTATCCTGCTAAATCTAGTGAGATGCTCACCTATTTGTTAAGCCCTGGTGATCCTATCATCACATGGCTAAAAGGGTGTTGTCCCCATATTTGTGACTTTTGTGATAGTCACCTATTTGTTTGGACTGTTGGTCCTGAATAAGTAATACAATCACTGTTGATATTATATCATGTTAAACTTTGTTTTCTTGCTGGGCTTTGGCTCACGGGTGCTATGTGGTGCAGGTAAAGGCAAAAGGAAGCTGGACCATCCTTGAGTTGGAGAGCTTAGGTGATGACGTATACATATGCAGCTGCTCGTCCGCCACGGCTGAGGTTTAAAGTGGAACTAGGGATAAACCCTGTTTTGCCACATAGAACGGCCTGTTGTAAATATTTTTCTGTAATAGACTCTGAAATTATATTTTTGGGATCCCAATGTATTTATTAAACGTTCTAGTGAAACGTTACATCTTAACCAAAAAATTTAATCCCTAAACCGCTAATCATACCTAGATACACGATTTTGGCCAAATGACTCGATTAGCGAGTTTAGCACTGTTTACAAGGCACACCGTAACGGTCCCTGGAGTTGGGCGTTACAATTCCATCAGCTCAAAAGAAAGCTCATCTGGGCAAAAGGCTACGGTGACCGTAAGGCATTAGTTCAAAGATTGTGGGGTTGTGCTCGGGATAAGCATCAAATTAGAGCCTCTTCTTTTTTCCTCCTTAGATCTCAAAAATTTGACATCAATAATGGGCACTTGGTTCATGGCGCTCTATTCGTTCTTCGTGTTCTTTGGTTTCGGGTAAATGAGGAATCAACTCAAGAAGATGGAGCTTGATAGGGTATGGCGTAGTCAGGCCCCCACCAATTCTTCTCGGAAGATTGTGACATCTAACAATAAAGAAAAAGGTGAGAGTCCATCACTTTAAAAAAGAAATCGAGCCAAGATAGACTCAAAGTAACGAGGTAAGCATACCAGGGGTAGGTGATTAATTTCCTTTTTAAGGCTATTCTGATTTTCTAGGAAAGTGAGCAGTTACCCAAAAATGGGGTTATTATCTGTTTTCATGAAAAGGAAATCCTAATTCTAATACCCTATTCCTTGAACTACACGAAACCTAAAGCCTATAGCCTACTACCGAAAAAGAAACTATTTTTATGGGATTTTTTTCCAAAAAGTTGGGTCAAACACCCTTTTTTTCTAATGTTATCAAGAACACTTTAGAAACAACAATAAAAAAAAAAACAGTCCCATATGGTATATTGTTGATCAAAACAAAAAAAAATGATGAAGAAACTTGCACAAAGGCAATTGATGATGGAATTGCAATGAGGATTGCAAAATCTTGTATAAGGAGACCCTTGGATATCGGTTGTTGAAAAGGCGGTAATCGGGGAATGGTGTGAGGTCTGGTTTTTTATTTTTTTGAAGAAAACATGTAAAGAGAGAAGTGGATATGAAGAAGTCGGTGAAAAGGGTTTAAATAGGCAAAAAGGGCTTTTTGAGCAATCAAAACCCTTAAATTGTATTTACTTTCGATCTAATGGATCATAGTTAATCTCGAGAAATGGCAGTGATGAGGCATATGAAGAGACGTGAGCAGAAGGGACAGTACTTGAGTACTGTAGGTACCCATTCCTAAGCTGACACGTATACCCAGTCAAGTGTGGTAGGTGGTGTTGAGATTGGTTAAATACATAGTGAAATTGTTTAGGTACAAAGAGGTGCTAAAACAATAACTATTTCACAAAAGTCAACATGTGAAAGTTGACTTTGAGTATATGCATTTTTAAATCGAACTTTTGGATCCAAAATGTTTATTTGGAGTATATAAGAGTACCCAAAAATTTTGGGAGCATTTGGAGGTGTTTTGAGACACCTCATGGAGCCGAATTACAAAGGCAATGGCGATACATCGCCTCCTAGGAGGCTATGGGTCGCCTGATCCGTTACGGAATGTCCGTACGATTACATGTTTTAGATCCAAAACTTAAATTTAAATGCTCTGATCTCATTGATAGAGTCTAATGAGGATCCTATACTATTTAAGGTGTTCAAATGTGTTAATTGGTGACTTGATCACTCACCTATTTCTCTCACTAAAGAAGAACTCTCGCTCTCTCTCTTTCTCTCTCTAGCTCCAAGATTACTAGTTTTCTCCAAGATCTTCATAAAAAAAAAGCTTGAATTGCATGGAGATCCAAGACTTGTGAATTCCAATCTCATTCCACTGGTTGTAGCTTCAAGCTTCTTCAAAGGAAGGCTAGGAATAGAGATTTTTGGACAACAAATCTTCATTTGTGTCAAGCCTTGTTACTTTTGTGTCTCACATAAAATCATAGCTTATGATTTTATGTCCCTAGGGTTTTATTCTTCAAGGAAGGTCTACTCTAAACTTTATCCATTGTGTTTATGTAATTTGTGTTTAACTATTTTTTGAGATTGATTTACTTGTATGATTTTGTCATTGAGTTGTAATACAAACAAATGTTTGTGAAGCCTAATCCCAATAGGTGGGTACGTCTCCCAAAAGAGAATTTCAAAAGTTTCTCTCTCAGGGTTCGAGCAGATACTTTGGAAAGGGAAAAATGCTATACCCCAAATTCGAGACAAATTAAATTATCTCGAAATTGTAGGCTCGAAGTGATAATCGAGTTGAGATCGAGTATGTGTATTATTAATGTTGATGCCACGCAACCATTTTGGCTCGGAATGGAAAGTTAGCTCGAAAGATTCGGACCGTTAACAGAGGATGACTTTGAAAGGTTGATAGCCAACAACTCGGATGACTTTTCAGTTGTCAGCTCGAAGATTATGGTGTATGCTCAAAAGTGCATATTCGAAAGATGGCAGGCACTTACGTTTGAGTCATTTAAGCCTAGATTTGTGGAATTGTTTATATATTAGTTTAGTCAGCCCGATTCTTAAGGGATTCAATATATTTCAAATTCAAAATATATATTATTGTAACTTTCCTAAAAATATAGGAAAGAATGTCTAAACCAGTCTATAAATACTGGGACTGTTCACTTATATTTTTTATGCTCAATTATTGTACTAAAAACCTCTGTGAAATTGCTTTCAAAGCTTTAACACAGATGCATTAATAATAGTGACTCATGGACTAGTTAGATTTAACTACTAAACTATGTAAAAAAATATATCTTCTTCTTTTCTTGCTAATTTATTTTGTTTAAGCTTAATTGCTCTTGTTTTTTTAGTTGACAAAAAATGGTCAACAAAAATATATTGTAAATTTTATATTAAGAGATTTTATCTTAAAAGTCTGGATTTTACTTATTTCTTACATATTAAATTATGTATTTGTAAAAATAATTTTAATTATTCTACAGTCTATTTTGGATATCAGAAACATAACCGATATTCTTTCTTATAAATAGTCTAACAATAGTAAAAATCGCTTTAGTAAGTTCTTTAATTGAAAAATAAAATTTAGTATGTATATGTTATGAGATTTCATCATAAAATGGGAGCTGATAAGTAGAGTAATTTATACATTAAAAATTGATCAATATATTAAGAGAAGCGGTTATACCCCATTTAGCTAAATTATGAGCATGACTATTCTGAAGTTTCGGAATCCAATGATAGGAGAAGTGAAACTCCAGTAATTGTTCGGAAATTGATTAAAAATCGAGCACTCCTAACAATTTCTCCATCATGTTGTTCAAAATATATAACCAACTCTTTTTATTTTTCTTAAAATTAAAAAACTCTTTTTACTTTTATTTTCATTTAAATTTTTATATTAGACCATAGATTAATTTTTATATGTTTTATTTATATTATTTAAATATTATATATACTTTTAAGAAAATTTGTGACTAAAGTATGGAAATTTTTTTTTCTAATAAATAAATGTACTAAAACATTACTTTTTCTATAATACCAATCGTTAAATCTAACTTTTTATTTTAGTAAAAGTATCTATAGTATGTATGTACTTGCGATTAAATGTCATATTTTTTTTAGTAAAATATACAAAAATATTAAAATAAATAAAAATTTTATTTTTTATCATTTTTATAATACTATAGTAATTTTAAAATTTAAAAAATATGTTACTTGATTTTAAAACTAAAATTTTCCCCAACGTCTTTGTCCCCAATTTTTCACCCACCAAATTTATTCATTTGTTCTTCTCCTTTCTTCTTTTGCTTTTTTGTCTTCTTATTTTAATTAAAATATTTTTTTAATTATTTTTATATTTTAAAATTAATATAGTTATTTTAAAAATAATTAAAATTGTTGACGCCGTTTTTCGTCAACAGTGAATATAGAGCACGTAAACAATAAATAGTTATAGCCAGAAAAATACAATAAAACAAGTAGGATTTTTTATGTGGTTCAGCAATTAACTCTGCCTAGTCCACGAGTCTTTCTTATTAGAACTCAGGAAATTTCTGGAAATTCTTCAGAGGTGAATTCTCTAGAGTTTCTCCCAAGATCACAAAAATTCGGTCATTTACAAAGGTACAGGACTTCTCTATTTATAGAGGAAGTCTCAGGATACTATCTCACACGTCTCTGGGAAGTTATCATTTATGTTAATAAATTTAATGGCATTAAAAGCCTGTAACTCCTATATACAAGGAAACGTCCCCTGAAGACCAAGGGGCGTATAACTGACTAATAAATATCCCTTTATTATAGGGAAGTTACAACAATAAATGCAGACTGCGTCTCTCCAAGTGACTCACTAAGATGTTCGAGGTCAGCAATCAACATCGCTAGCATCGTACCAGCCCAGGTCTCTAATTGACTTTCGAATTGTATTTCTCAAAGTCAACTTAGAATGAAACACTGAGCTCACACTTAAGCCAAGCTCGGGCCACTTGATCCGAGGTCACACGACAATGGACGTATCCCGATGTTCTGTCTTTCGAGCTTGCAAGGACTTCGAGGCTACCCATCTTCGAGGTTGCCACCTGCTTTGTAGGTTCGGCGCCTAGGTTGCGAACACGTATTCTAGATATTGCGAGCTCACACCTGACGAATCCAGCTTTCGAGATCACAATTCTCAAGGCTCGAAATCTGGGTGTAACATTTTGCCCCCTCAAAAGTATTTGTTCGAATCCTATGAGAAGGAAACTTTTGAACTACTTTCCTCGGGAACTGCACCGTCACACATGTTCGAGTATGGACACGTGCCAGTTGGGTATTGCTCACTCAAGGTACTCGAGTACCTTGGAAACCTGCCCACGATCGTTCGCCTGCCACCTTTTCGGCGCCATCTTGTCATTTGTCCCTGACCGTCAAATTTGATAAGAATCCTGACCAATGGCTCGGATTAATCCCTTTTTTCCACCTCTGATTGTCTATATATAAGGCCTTAGCCATCTTCCTCATTTTACATTTACGTTCATCAGAGGAAAAAATAAAAGAGAAAGGAAAAATCAGAGGCTATCCCAGAAAGCTTCTTGCTTTTGCATGTTTTCCCAGCCAAAGAAGCAAAAGACCGCCAGCTTGCTCGAGACCGTGGGATTATACTTGCAGCCTCTTCTTCAATCAACGATTTCTCTGCAATCGCCATCTTCATTGCGTAAGTATCTGATATATATATTTTTTATCAGTTTCTGGCTTTGCTGTTTTTTTTTTTTTAGTTCCTGGGAATGAACTGGTTCATTTTGTAGTTTGATATACTAGGATGCTTTGACCAATAGGTATTTAGGTTTAGGTTTTCCCATTACTGGTTCTAAATCCAGTTTATATGTAGAACAAACCCAAACATGGTCTCTTTTTTCTGGGTTTTCAAAATTTAAAAGACGTATCTTGCACACCAAGATATTGGGTACAAAATCTTGGTTTTAAAGAATGCACGATACCCAAGAATACCATTTTTGAACAACCGCCACCTTTTTCCCTGATATTTCGGGATTCTAAAAAATTAGACCCACTTCCCTCCTCTTTTTTCGTGGAATACACGTCATGACCCTTAATCGGGCTTCCAGGATCGAGCTTGTCTCGTACCCAAGCACTTCCGAGCTTGTCTCACCAAGCTCGCTATTCTTGATTTCTTGCATGCCCGGCCCTCACCATTTTTTCTTTCTCGTTAGATGTCACAGAATCTGGAAAGACAGTGGGGGTCGCTGCTTGCCATCCCGTACTTGCCAAAAACTCCGAGCCTGGAATCGTCATTTGCTCGGAACCAACGCCTGATTCATGAACACGAGCTAGCTTGCGAGCAAGAAGAAACCCGAGCTCACTATCGCCGTCAAATCTTTGAGGTCATAGAAAAGAAGAGAAGAATCCTTCGAGAGGCTCTTTATCCAGAATTTGATTCAGGGCCCAGACCGATCCCCCTTAATCCTAGGTTAAAAGTGACAATCGCGTACAACCAGGGAGATCTCCAATTCTCACTGATGGGGGAGCCCTCTACTTCGCAGCCAAGGAGGGAATTTTTCGAGGCCGAGCATTATTGGAGCTCGGTTACCTCGCTAGGTCAGATAAACGACATCTTGGCCTTTCACGGTATAAGATTGTCATGCTCGTTAAGGTGTCAAGCCCCTACTTCCCACGAGCGAAGTTGCCACGCTCCAGGAGATGGAAATCCTAACAACAAGTTGAGGTATGCGGCTTGGAGCTAGGAGCATATGAAGGCAGGAGCGATACTGCCTTTGAAGTCTTTCTTCAAGGACTTCACAAACTTCGTTGGGCTGGCTCCATTCTAGCTCAACACTAATTCATACAGGGTTCTTTCTGCCCTGAAGTCTATATACCACGAGCTGAAGTGGGAAGGACCGACGCCAGAGGAGATCCTGTATCTCTTCTGTTTGAAGAGCAATCCCTCTCGAGCTTGGGGAGGAGACGGTTTCTATTACCTTTCGAGCTACCCGAAGGAGAAAAAGATGTTTGAGGACCTTCCCAACCATTCTCCTGATTTTAAGAAGGCCTTTTTCTGGACGGATGGCCTATCTCCGTCTCGATTTTACTCATTCAGACGGATTCGTAAGTACCCCGACCTCCATTATCTCTGTGCTCGAACTTTTGTCTATAGACTTGTACTTAGTTGAATTGTATCTTATTTTCCAGCCAATTATCATCGTCCCACTCCTTCTGATGAGATGAAGGAGCATAGGGAGACCCTGCTCCAACTCCCTTATGGCAGGAGATCGCTCTCATACCTTTTGCACGATGGTAAACTTCGAGCTTGCAGGCTCTTGGGAAATGGCCAGTCCACCTCAGACTGGTCCAACAAAAAGTACGACCACTGGGAGCTCGTGCCCCTGCCAACAGGCATCCTCCCCCCGAGGAGAGAGGTGAGGCCTCCGCCTCCAGTTCGTCGAAAGAGCCCGCAATCAGGGAACGAGGCCAACGATGAAGCCTCAAGCTCGGGCTCGGATGATCAAGGTACAGTCATCCTAAGCTCAAAAATGTGGTCCCCCACCTTACTAAAACACAAACCCGATAGGTTAGTACTGTGCGAGGATGATAGGAACCATTTTTACGTATGGACTTGGGTAGATGAATGGGTTCATAGGTTTGATAGCTGGCTCGGGCAATACGATACTATGTATAGCCTGAACGAGGTGTGGAACGGAATAGCCGTCCAATGCGGGACCAATGACTATAGGGACCTTTCGAGGTTGACGTCCACATATAGGGAAGGTACTCCCCCCGCCTCTTCTGAAGATGGGAGAATTTCATGGTCTCCGAGCTCAAGCTCGACGGAGAGTTCCAGTTAGGTTTTTCTCCTCTTGCCTTTTCATCACTTTGCATACTGGTGTGATGTTGAGTTACTTTTTATATATTTCTTTCTTTTTTGTTAACTCTACTACGATGTGACTGTGTAGGTGAGATGGACTCCGATCTCGACAATATTCTCGAGAGTGGCGATGCCAAGAGGAGCAAGCGCCCCAGGGGGTCGTGAAAGATTGACCGACCTGCCAAGGTCCTTAAGAGGACCGAAAAGACACCTCCTCCACCAGCTCCGCCTGTCACGAGCTCCACTGTGGTGCCGACTTCACAGATCGGTGCCTCCACTATGGTCGAGCCTCAACCTCCTTTCTTGGTTCACCCGACGCTCGGTCCACCTCCTAAAAAACCTTCTGCTTCTCTAACCCACAAGTTGTCGGTTTCTACTCACGTTGAGGAGTATGTAATTGACAATGCTATTGGGTCCCATGGGGCTATGCTGGGCTCGGACGTTTTGTCCCGAGTGGGCCAGAGCTTTAGCAGTTTTGATGCTCCCCAATGGCAATTTTTGAACAACGCCTAAGACTGCAACACACTCTACGAGAAGAGTATCGAGCATGCCGCCGCGGTAACTTTTCTTTTTTCTCCTTTAGCTATAATTATAGACGATTCGTATGCTAATGATGATGAATTTTTTTGTATGCTAGACTCTTGCTGTTTTTGCTCAACTCAACTATAAGTTGAATAACGAGATCCACTCGAGCAACTCCTATGCTCAGGAGGCGAAGGATCTTCAACTCAAATGAGTGATGAACTAAGGGAAACAAATGCAAAGCTTGAGGCAGGAGCCGAGGAGCTTAAGGCCAAGGCATCCGAGCTTGAGAAGCAGAATGCTAGGCTCGCGGAGCTTGAGAAGGAGAACGCTAAGCTCGTGGAGCTTGAGAAGGAGAACACTCGACTCCAGGAGGCTAATAAAAAGCTCGAAGAAGACAAGGCTGCCACCTTTGATATAATTGAGGGTGAAAAGGCTCACCTCATTGCCTAGTACAAAGAGAAGAAGAACCAGGCGGTTGATCTGGCTATGTACAGAATATGGGGCAATAATGACGACCTCGATACCAGCTTCCTAGGTCCTCTTGAGGCAAAGCTCCTAGATAAGTGGAATGCTCGGCTTGAGGCAGAGGAGGCTGCTCGGGAGGCCGCTAAGGAGGCTGCTCAGAAGGATAGTCATGCTATTCGTCCTGGGGAGTCTAGTGCTGCTGGTGCTGAGAAGGCCAAGGAAACTGCTCCTTCTTGAATCTCACCTTGGGGCTGCGTCCCTTTATTTTTTTAACTTCTTTAATTTATGCCTGTAGGGCTGATACAATTTCTTTTTCTTTTCTTTTAATACATATGCTTTACATTCATTGGTTTGAAATATTTTGCACATTTTATATTAAAGAATCGCGTATGTTTGTTTATTCGCACAAACATAGTTTGGATTTAGGCTCGAGGTTCAATGCATTCATGCACAGTTTGCTCGAATTATCCGCTTCTGATCTCATTATTCATCAAGGTCAGATATTACTTTAACCATGAACCCGAAAGTACTTGTATGGTGTGTAATGCAAACGGTTTAGTTATATCTTATTTTTTAGTTACTTTTTCTCGTCCTCAATTATCTCTCCGAGGTTATGAGTTCGAAACTATTGTTTTATAAGATACTCCAGCCTCGATCTCGACTTAACTCGAAGTGGGTTTATGTTCCAACTTATCGTCGATTAGTTTTAGCTGGTTTGCTCCAAACATGTTAAGGTCGTGATTGGTTTGTAATCCATACACTCATATGTTTTTGATAATTCGGTTTTATCCAAATTACCTTAGCTCGCGCATTTGGTTACATCCAAACACTTATGTTTTTAATAATTCAGTTATATCCAAATTATCTTAGCTCGCGTATTTGGTTACATCCAAACACTTATGTTTTTAATAATTCTATTATATCCAAATTATCTTATCTCGCGTATTTGGTTACATCCAAACACTTATGTTTTTAATAATTCGGTTATACCCAAATTATCTTAGCTCGCGTATTTGGTTATATCCAAACACTTGTATGTATTTCGTATATCTTAATTTATTTTTCAAGCTGGTGGTATTTATATATATACCAATGATGCCCCCTTAATATCCTATGAATGTGACCATAGGTTATTAGATTAAGAGAGATTGCAAAAATAAATCATATCAGACGAAATAACTCTTTATTTGATAAAATCCAAGAGTAGGCAAAACAGTACAAATAGACAAGCATGGTTACAGGCAACATCCTTCCTACACTATTGATAGTAAGGTCTTAGGTGTTCGCCATTCCATGCTCGCGGTATTAGGCTCCCATCCAACCTCGCTAGCTTATAGACACCGGATCGGACGATTGACTCTATCTGGTAGGGTCCTTCCCAATTTGGCCCGAGCACGCCAGCTGCTGGATCTCGCGTTGCCAAAAATACATGCCTTAGCACCAGATCTCCCACACCGAACTTTTGATCTCGAACCCTCTTGTTGAAGTACCTGGTAGCTCGCTGCTGGTAGGTAGCGTTCCTCAACTGAGCTTCGTTTCTTCTTTCCTCGATCAGGTCTAAGGTTTCTTTGAGCTGAGTGTGGTTCGAGCTTTGGTCATAAGCGTGGGTTCGAATTGTAGGAATCTCGACCTAAATAGGCAACATAGCCTCGCAACCGCATGCCAGAGAGAACGGGGTATGTCCCATTGATGTTCGAGCTGTAGTCCTATATCCCCATAGGACTTGGGGCAATTCTTCGGGCCATCGTCCTTTTGCTTCCTCCAACTTTTTCTTTAGCGAACTCTTGAGAGTTTTGTTTACAACTTCGACCTGGCCATTCGCCTGGGGATGAGCTATTGACAAAAAACTCTTTATTATTCCATTTTTCTCACAAAATTTGGTGAACAAGTCACTATCGAACTGGGTTCCGTTGTCGGATACAATTTTCCTCGGCATCCCATATCGACATACAATGTTCTTTACCACGAAGTCAAGGACTTTCTTGGAAGTTATTGTTGCTAATGGTTCAGCCTCTGTCCACTTTGTGAAGTAATCTACGGCAACTACAACATACTTCACACCGCCCTTTCCAGTTAGGAGAGAGCCTATGAGGTCGATTCCCCATACCGCAAATGGCTATGGGGAAGTCATCATGGTCAGCTCGGATGGTGGAGCTCGTGGAATCATGGCGAAGCATTGGCACTTATCGCATTTCTTTACGTATTCGAAAGAATCTGATTTGATGGTAGGCCAGAAATAACCTTGGCATATGATTTTCTTGGACAGGCTATGCCCCCCAGTATGGTCTCCACAGAACCCTTCATGAATTTCTTCAATGATCTTCTTGGCTTCGGGTGGAGTCACACACCGAAGTAATGGCATGGAATATCCCTTTCTATACAGCTTTCCATCCCAAATGGTGTAACAGGGAAGTTGATACATTAACTTTCGAGCCTGGTTCCGATCTTTCGGAAGGACGCCGGTCTCGAGATATTCGACTATCGGGGTCATCCAGGTAGGCTCGGAATCAATCATACACACGTCTTCCTGCCCTGGCTCGTTAATGCTAGGCGCCGAGAGATGTTCTATTGGCACAACATTTAGCTCATCATTCTCGGTGGAAGTAGCGAGCTGAGCTAAGGCATCTGCATTTGAGTTTTGCTCTCGGGGAACCTGTTCGATCGCATAAAACTCGAAATGTTCCAATGCGGACTTTGCCTTTTCTAAGTAAGCTGCCATTTTTGTGCCACGAGCCTGGTATTCTCCCAAAATTTGGTTAACCACAAGCTGGGAGTCGCTGTAGCAATGTATTGCTCTAGCTTTGAGCTCTTTGGCTATACAGAGTCCCGCCAGTAAAGCCTCGTATTCGGCCTCGTTATTCGATGCGTTGAAGTCGAATCTTAAGGCAGAATGAAATTTGCTTCCTGCAGGAGTAATCAAAATGACCCCTGCCCCCGATCCATTTTCATTAGATGACCCATCGACGTAAAGTTTCCACAGCTCGTGGGCCGGGGTTATAACTTTATCGTTGGTCATGCCAGTACATTCCACTATAAAGTCCGCCAGGGCCTGTGCCCTAATGGTCATCCTCGGGTTGTAGGTGATCTCGAATTGCCCGAGTTCAACCGCCCATTTAAGAAGTCGACCTGAAGCTTCTGGCTTAGACAAGACTTGCCTCAGTGGTTGATCGGTTAATACATGGATGGGGTGCACCTGAAAGTAGGGTCGAAGTTTGCGAGATGAATGAATTAAGCTGAGAGCTAGCTTTTCCATCAAGGGGTATCTCGACTCTGCCCCCAGTAATCTTTTACTAATGTAATATATGGGCCTCTGTACCTTTTCCTCTTCTTGCACGAGCACTGCACTTATTGCATGTTCGGTAGTGGCAAGATATAAGTATAGTACTTCTCCCGTAATAGGTTTTGATAAGATGGGGGGTTCTGCGAGGTGCTTTTTAAGCTCCTGGAAGGCCAGCTCGCACTCTTCCGTCCATTCAAATTTCTTGCCTCCCCTCAATGGGTTGAAAAACGGAAGACAACGGTTTGTAGATTTTGAGATAAACCTACTTAGTGCCGCCATCCTGCCGGTCAAACTTTGGACATCTTTGTGTCTTCGAGGTGAGGGTATGTTGATTAGGGCCTGGATCTTGTCTGGGTTAGCTTCTATCCCACAAGCGTTTACAATGAAGCCTAGGAATTTTCCGGATGATACCCCAAAGGAGCATTTCTGAGGGTTAAGCTTCATGTTATACTTCCGGAGCACGGCAAAACACTCTTCGAGGTCATCAACATGGTTATCGTTAAGTTGAGACTTGACTAGCATGTCATCAACATAAACTTCCATGTTGTTCCCTATTTTCTCCAAAAACATCCTACTCACGAGCCGCTGGTATGTGGCCCCAGCATTTTTGAGCCCGAATGGCATGACGTTGTAACAATATAGTCCTTTGTCTGTTATAAAACTCGTATGTTCCTGGTCAAGGGCATGCATGGGAATCTGGTTATATCTAGAATAGGCATCCATGAACGACATCAGTCCATGCCCTGCCATGGCATCCATGAGCTGGTCAATCCTCGGTAAGGGAAAGCAGTCCTTTGGACAAGCCTTGTTGAGGTCCGAATAGTCAATGCAGGTTTGCCACGTCCCATTAGGCTTCAGGACCAACACCGGATTGGCTACCCAGTCAGGGTAAAAAGAATCCCTAATGAACCGGTTTTCTTTTAACCTGTCGACCTCCTCCTTCAGTGCCTTTTTTATGTCGTCATCTAGTTGTCTTCGCTTTTGTTGCTTCGGTGGGAAGCTTTTATCGATATTTAGTGCGTGGCTCGCTATGTTCGAACTTATTCCTACCATGTCTGAATGTGACCACGCGAAGACATCCTGGTTTTTCTTCAAGAAGCAAATTAATTGCTATTTAGTTTCCTCCTGGAGATGTTTCCCGACCTTTACTGTTTTGGAAGGATCTGACTCTTCGAGCTCTTCTAATGGTTCGAGGTCAGCTTTCTCCTCCACCCTTGGGTCGATCTCCTCATCTATCTCCAAGATCGTCCCATCTTTGTTTTGAATAATTACGAGTGTCTGTGCACTCGTCTGTTTCTTTCCTCTTAGAGAGATGCTATAGCATTCCCTTCCAGCCAACTAGTCTCCCTTCAACGTCCCGATGCCACTAGGAGTAGGGAACTTAATGGCCAGATGCCTCACAGACGAGACTGCCCCCAGCCCTACTAGGGCAGGTCTTCCAAGCAGCACGTTGTAAGCCGAAGGCAGGTCTACTACCACAAACTCCATCATCTTGGTTGTTGAGACTGGGTAGTCTCCCAAGGTTACAGGGAGTTCAATGGATCCCATGCAAGCGGTCCTTTCTCCTGAAAAACCGTACAGTGTTGTCGCACATGCTTTCAGGTCGCGAAGAGTGAGTCCCATTTTCTCTAGGGTGGCCTTATAGAGAATGTTAACTGAGCTCCCATTGTCTATGAGAACCCAGTGAACTCTCTTATTTGCCAGCTAGAGAGTGATGACCAGTGGATCATGGTGAGGAAACTGAACATGGGACGCATCGTCCTCAGTAAAGGTTATTGGCTGAGACTCTATCTTTTGACTTTTAGGAGCTCTAGGTTCGGGTTTGTAAGGAGACCCGTCCCCAGTTTTTAGCTCATTCACATATCTTTTTTGGGCATTTCTGCCCACTCCCGCGAGATGAGGCCCTCCCGAGATGGTTATCACGTCTTCTCCATCAATTGGAGGGGGCATATCTTCTTCCCTGGCTCGGGAATTATTGTTTTGTGCAGGTTGTGGCGCAGCTGCCCTCTGGCCTGTAGATGCCTGATTAGTATTCTGGTTTTTGACATATTGCCTAAAGTAGCCTCTCGAGATCAATCCTTCGATCTCGTCCTTCAACTGTCGGCACTCATCAGTAATGTGCCCGGTGTCTCTGTGAAATCGACAATATTTGCTGGAGTCCCTCTTGGTCTTCTGATTTCTCATTGGGTCTGGACGTCTAAAGGGGACCTAGTTTTCATTAGCCAAGTATATGTTCTCCCGAGACTCGTTGAGCTCGGTGTACACTCTGTACACGGAGAAATATTTCCCCCTTCTTTTTCTTTCCTCATTCGGCCTCGGGGTTACTCCCTTCGTTCTTCTTTCTCTTGGAAGGGTTTTCCGCAGCAGGCTTTGAGGCTGGTGGGTCCATCGAGGTTGAGGCAGAGTTTACGTTTATCGTTGTAGTTATGGGCTGGGAGGTCATATTAAGTGTCGACCTCGCCTCCTCTACATTGACAAACCTTTGCGCTCGTTTGTTAAACTCGGTTAGGGACCTCACCGGTTTTCTCTACATGTCATCCCAGAGAGCACTTCCTGACATTACTCCAGCTTGGACAGCCATTAGATGACCGCTGTCATCCACATTTCGAGCTCGGGCAACTTCCAAGTTAAACCTCGTAAGGTAACTTTTTAATGTCTCACCTGGCTGTTGCCGAACATTAGTCAGAGTTGATGCCTCAGGTCTAACCCCCATCATGGCTCTGAACTGCTTCTTGAAGTCCTTAGACAGTTGATCCCAAGAAGTGATTGAGTGTCTTTTATATTTCTCGAACCATCTCTTGGCTGGTCCCGTTAGTGATGCCGGAAATAACATACATCTGAGCTCGTAACCCATGTTACTTGCTCTCATTATGGTATTGAATGTACTGAGATGGTTGTATGGGTCGGACTTTCCCTCAAACGTTGGGACGTGAGGGATCTGAAATCCTTGAGGAAACGGGGTATTGGAAATATGGGGAGCGAACAGTTCGAGCTCCTCATCAGAGTCCTCATGTCGACCTTGGCCTTGCTCATTTTGCAAAAGTCTGAAGGCCTTCTCCAACTGATCAATTCTTTCCTGGACTGGGTCCGTGAGGGGTCTTGCCTGAAATTTGCTGTCATTGATCACAATTCCAGGCTCGCGCCTCCGCAGGGGATCTTTACGCCCATTTAGGCGATCCCTCAGGTCCAGGTTTGTCGGGTTAACATTACCCCGATTCTGATTCAAGTGTTCCCGCAGGTCGGAGCGATTCCTGCGGCTCCCAGTATTTTTTCAACCTCGATCATACATACTGACCGATCTAGTATCTCCCAAGTCATCACTAGTAAGACTCGTCGCATGGTTATTTCGAGAGGGGTTTCTTTCATGCTGCCTCGTTTCTGCAGTGTGAGACCGAGACATTTGACTTCTTGTAGACTGGGCGCCTCTTCGCTCCCTGAAGGCTTCTCTATTCCCCTGCCTCCTGCCCGCACATCTTTCCTCGTCATCTCGAACTGGCTGAGCATTCTTGCGAGGCGGTGAAGGATATCTTATAGGTGATGTGGGAAGCGTATGGGTGAAGGTGGCTGCCACCCATTTCGAGGCCTAGATGGCCCGGAGTTAGCCCGAGACGGGTCGGTTGCATTCTGTGTATTACCAGGGATTTGAGTCCGAGCCTCTGCAAGGGTTCAGTTATTCCCAGTTCCCGCTGGTACCTCCGCAGTTGAATTAACCGGGGCCCTAGCTCGGATACTTCTCTGGGGTCTCGAGGGAGCGGATGGCTCTGCTGGTGCCGGAGGTTGTTCCGGCCTTCTTGCGGCAGCATTTTTTCGTGGACGCCCTCGAGGCCTGCGGGGAGGAACATGCACGTCCCTCGGATGAGGGGCTTGGTTTTCACGTGGAGGTGGGGGCTGAGCCGCCTGAGCCTCTGCAATTATCCTAGCCAACTCCTCATTCCGCTTGTTGGCTTCGGCCAATTGCTATTTCAGCTGCCGATTTTCAAGTTCCACAATGGGAACGTACCGCTCAGGATTGTAGTACATATCCTCATCCCTTGGAGGTGCTGGTGGTCCCCGAGAATCGGAGGACTCGCTTCTCTCTTCAGTATCTGGGTTTACCATTGGCTGCTTCCCAAGGTGTCTCGGATAGTTTTCTTCAGGAATGTTTTGATCGTTTACGGCCATAACTTGTTCAGGGACTGAATGCTTAAGGCTCTCAATGAAAGCACCAAACTGTTGACGCCGTTTTTCGTCAACAGTGAATATAGAACACGTAAACAATAAATAGTTATGGCCAGAAAAATACAATAAAACAAGTAGGATTTTTTACGTGGTTCAGCAGTTAAATCTGCCTAGTCCATGAGTCTTTCTTATTAGAACTCAGGAAATTTCTGGAAATTCTTCAGAGATGAATTCTCCAGAGTTTCTCCCAAGATCACAAAAATTTGGTCCTTTACAAAGGTACAGGACTTCTCTATTTATAGAGGAAGTCTCAGGATACTATCTCACACGTCTCTGGGAAGTTATCCTTTATGTTAATAAATTTAATGGCTTTAAAAGCCTGTAACTCCTATATACAAGGAAACGTCCCCTGAAGACCAGGGGGCGTATAACTGACTAATAAATATCCCTTTATTATAGGGAAGTTACAACAATAAATGTAGACTGCGTCTCTCCAAGTGACTCACTAAGATGTTCGAGGTCAGCAATCAACATCGCCAGCATCGTACCAGCCCAGGTCTCTAATTGACTTTCGAATTGTATTTCTCAAAGTCAACTTAGAATGAAACACCGAGCTCACACTTAAGCCAAGCTCGGGCCACTTGATCCGAGGTCACACGACAAGGGACGTATCCCGATGTTCTGTCTTTCGAGCTTGCAAGGACTTCGAGGCTACCCATCTTCAAGGTTGCCACCTGCTTTGTAGGTTCGGCGCCTAGGTTGCGAACACGTATTCTAGATATTGCGAGCTCACACCTGACGAATCCAGCTTTCGAGATCACAATTCTCAAGACTCGAAATCTGGGTGTAACAAAAATATTTTACATAATATTTTGGATTTTTAAAATTTATATTTTTCAATTTTAAAATTATTACACGACATTAAAAAATGGCGAAAAATAATTTTAATTATTTTAATATTTTTGTACTTTTCACCGAAAAAATTGGTATTTAATTGCAAGTAAACACACAGATTAAGTACTTTTACTACAAAAAAAAATAAAAAATAAATAGACTTAACAATTCTTACCTATGGAATGCAAGAAAAAATAACGTTCAATACTTTTGCTGGAAAACAAAAAGTTTTTGGTACTTAAGTGTAAAAAAAGTTAAAGTTTTGGTACTTTAGTCACAAATTTTCCTATTTTTATTCATATAAACAAAAAAATGTAAGTGTAAAGTAGAAAAAAAATGAGCGAGAAATTATTAATTTTTTTTTGGAGAAGCTACTGTCCTTCTCTAAAGGTGGAGATGCACTATTCATAATGTAAAAAAAATATTATTATAATTTAAGAGTTTTTCACTATATTTTAAAGCTTGAGCTATTTTACCTTATCAGATATAAGAGCACTCCCAACAGAAGAGGTAAAATGTATAATTCTTTATAATATAGAGAAAAAAATAGTTAAATAGTCTTCCAATGGATGATGTAAACTTATATTTTTTTACCTAAATGAATGGTATTTTCTTATATGTAGTGAAACACTATTCATCAAGCTATAAAATATTTTATTATTTTTGTATAAACTTTTGTATGTATATGAGTGTGATACTATTATATTTAATTATTTTATTTCTTAAAATGAATAAAATATTTTTTAAAAATAAAATATTTAAATGATGTAAAGAAAAAATAGAAAAGTTAGTGTATGGTATAATGTAAAATTTTGAGTTAAATTATAAAAAAATATGTTCAGGTGATGTATTTTGTAATACACTTTCTCTATAATATTTAGCTAAAACTCACAAAAGCATCTTCCATCAGCTCCTTTATACATATATTTATAATAGTTATGCACAAACTCCAATTAGACCATATCAACATTTACATATCCTTTATATAATATTTTAATATTATTATTTTTCTTTATAAGCTTTCTCTCTCCCATTTAGTATATATTTATTATTTCTTTTTTCTTTTTCAATTATTTTATTTTACTTTAATTAATAAAATATGTTTAAAGATATAATATTTAATTGATGTAGAGAAATATATAGAGATACTGATGTATGGTATAATGTAAAACTTAGAGGTAAAATAGAAAAATGTGTGTTTTGTGGACCTATTTTAAAGGATGGAGTAGAACATCTATTGGGAGTGCTCTTAAATACTATATTTTTAACAATTTTCTATTCATTTTAAATATTTTCTTTAATTATCAATAATATCTTTATATCTTTTAATATTTATAATATTTACTCATATGTCATATCACATAATTATATTATAATACTAGATACAAGCAACATACAATCTACGTTTGCATGATTTTATTTATAAAATTTATTAATTATTTTATTAAATTTGTAACATTGTCATATAAATTTCAAATAAATAAAAAATATTATATATAAAAAAAATGACATAAACATATTAAATAAAAAATTAAACCAAAACATTGTTTATAATTTTTTTAAATATATATATAATATTGTATGTCCTAAAATTCAGCACTAGTATTTTAGCCACTGTAATAGATGATCCACAAGTCCATATTTCCTCTATGCAAGCAGCACGATTCCCCATGTCTATAGTACGAGCTGGTGAACATGAAGCAATAGGCACGAACTAAAAATGTTTATAAAGCATAGCATCGAAGACGCGAGCTGACGTTGCACTCAGCTCGGGGTACGCTAGAGATCTGCCGCTTCCTTGGATCTTTATAAACCTGGATACGTTATATAGACAAGCGCGGTCAGACATTACATGTCCGCAACTCCCTGAAATCCCGAACACGTAATATAATCGTGCATGATCAGACATCGCATGTCCGAATTATCCCTGAGGATCCTTGATCAGTTTTACCTAATGATTAGACCATAACTTAGGATGAATTGTAATAATTATAATTAGTGTGAGACAGGTCACACCAGCGATCTTATTCACGTGATGACCCCAATGCCCATTCGATCTATGGATTTTTCTTTATAAATACTAAGACCTTGAACGAAAAAAGGAGGAAGTTGTTCTGTAATACAAAAACTCTGTCAAAATTTAGAGAAACAAACAGTAATAATACAGACTCGTGGACTAGGTGGATTTTAACCTCTGAACCACGTAAAAAGACTAGTGTTCTTAATATTTCTTTTCTAGCATTTTTAAGCATCATTTTCTTATTACAGTTTATTATTAAGCACTAATCCATCCAAGCTATTTTCATAATTCACTGTTGGCAAAAAATCGCGTCAACAGTTTGGTGCTTTCATTGAGAGTTGCAGATTAGTGCTATTGTAAAAGATTCAAATCAAAGTTCACCATGGTGGTTACTCGCTCGAGACACGGTAATGAAACAAATCAGCATGGTGGGTAGGAGGCTCACCATACTGCTGTTTTCGATGAACATAACCCTGAAGTCCAACAACGGTCGAGAAAACAACCGATGGGCCACGGCGACACCAGGAGTTCAGCGTCATTGCCGCTGAATTCGAACCTGGATTACTTGACTGTGGTAGAGTTGGAAACACATGCAGTTAAGGAGCCATTTAGCCAAAGCAAACAAACAAATCGAGGAGGTTCTGGCTCGGCTACCCCCTCTGGCAACTGGCGTTAACGTCGGAAAGAGGCAAGGTGGAACTCATAAGTCTCGCCGGGATAGTAGACCCAGACCAATTCAGTCGGTTAGAACCTCGACCTCGAGTTCTGCGCACATGGCGCAAGATCACCAAGAAATCTCGTTTGATGGCTTTCCCAGGGGTCATCGGCAAGTCAGTCGGTCGGTTAGGACCTCGACCCCAAGTTCAGTACCACCGTCGAATGCGCCTGGAAATGCCCATGGCAACCCACGTGGAATGTAACGACCCAAATTTCCTAATAAGGCTTAGGGCCTTGATTAGCGTGCCTGGAGGGAAATAAGTGATTTATTGTGCTAATATGTGAATTTGTGTGAGTATGTGATTAGAGATGCATGTTTAGGTGAATTAAATATGCATGTGGGCCCCGTTTGGTTATTAGGGGCATGTTTGTAATTTTAGCTCGTTGAGGGCATAGATGTGATAATTGTAATAATTGTGGTGTACTTGTGATATATCTGTGTTGCACGATCTGAGACAGTCCTAGGGAGCTGCTAGCCAGAAAGTCACAATGGGGTCGAAAATCCGACTCGAGGCGAGTCGAGGGATATTTTGGGTATTAGACGTTTTATGGGGTTATCGGGTTATGGAAATAAATATTTGGAGATATATTTGAGGTTAGATTATTTAGGAGGGAATATTGGGGAAATTTACCATTTTGCCCTCAGGGACGTTTTTGGTACCCCGAGCCCTTGAGGTAACCTTAGAGACTAAGTTAAATAAAACAAACATCAGAAACAGTGAGAATTTTCTAAACCGACCCTTTCTTTCTCTAACTCTCGGTTCTCTCTTCTCTCTTGGGAGTTTGGTGAATTTTGGTGAAAACTAACCAGAAGCTAAGGATTTGAAGCTGAGATTTTGGGAGCTAGAAGCTTGGAACTTACAGAACTAAACCGGGGATTTAACTCAGCTCAAGGTAAGCTCTAAACTTAGTGAATTATATTAGTTTTCTGCTGTAACTTTAGAGTTTTGCATGTGTGTTGGGTGAAGAATCATCTTTGAGGTTGATGAGGTTTTGAGCTAGAATTCTTGTTAGGTTTTGTTGCTGAGTTTATGGTATAACTTCTGTGATGATTAGCTTGAGTTGTTGGGTTGATTTTGGGATTAATTGGATGGGTTTTTGTGGCAAAAATGGAGGATTTTTCTGGGTTCGAAGGGTTGGTCCGTGGCATTGTTCTTGCTGAGCCACGGCCCTCTGAAGCATTTTGGTGGCCAGGAAGGAGGGTGGGTCGCGGCATGCCCTTGCTTGGGTCGCGGCACGCCTGCCCTATTTTGGGGTTGCTCTCTGGTTGGGGACGGGCCGCGGCATGGCCTCATGGGGTCGCGACTCTTAGTGCATTTTTGGGCTTTTAAGAGGTTTTAGGCTTGGGAATCCAAAGGTTAAGGCTCGGGATGGATTTTATCACCCGGATTGATAGAATTCAAGGTTCTGGAGAATAGAATTTTGACCCAAAGTTATTTAGTGGATTAGAACTTGATGGATGGATATTTTTGGTGTGTTGTGACTAGGGTTTCAGTGAGGCTCGGACTAGGGGACTGTGCTCGGGACATCGGTGCCCGGAAAGCTCGGGACATAGGTAAGAAAACTGTTGTACCCGTAGAGCTTGTATTGTAGGGCACGACCCTATATGATTGTGTTGCAGGGCGTAGCCCTTTGATTGAGTTTATTCATGCTTAGTATATGTTTAATTATGCTATGTGTGCATATATGTGAATGAACGGCAAGAGCCGGGAACGGCGAGGGCCGAGAACGGCGAAGGCCAAGAGCGGCAAGGCCGAGGACGGAAATGGGCCGAGAGCAGCGTTTAGCACGCGGAGTGCAAGATTCCAGGGTGAGACCCTAAAGGATACCTGGGATATCCTCATGGTGTGGACCGCGAACCCAGGGCCTGGTAAGCGCCTAGGATGGCATGGCCGTATGTGTTTAGCCTGATGGTGGCTTGATTATATGTTGAATGTTAAATATGTATATGTTATCTGCTTGTGAGGGTTTTCTTGCTAGGCTTTGGCTCACGGGTGCTCTGTGGTGCAGGTAAGGGCAAGGGGAAGGTCGACCAACCATGAGTACGGAGAGCGTGAAGCGATGCGTACATGTTTGGCCTACCTGGCTGCCACGGCCAGGGGTAGTTTTGGGAGATGGTTGTACTAACCCAGATTTTGTCGTTTAGCCAACTTTAGTTATATTTTAAAGTTGTAAATATTTCTAAGCGGTATTTTGGGATCCCAAATGTTTAACACTTTATGATTTTCAATAAATGGAATTATTTTCAAAGTTTATGACTTTGTTTATCGTTTATTTACACTTTTGTCTTAAAACCTCGATTAGCGAGTTAAATGCACATTTTAAACTCACTTGGTAACGGCTCTAAGGAGGTAGGGTGTTACAACTTGGTATCAGAGCGAGCCAATGTTTATGGTTTCTGGAGATTGACCGAACATGTACACTCGCTGTCAGTGACAAGCTCGACTCAGGGTTGGTTGGTAATGATTGACTTATATGCCTGAATATGTGCTTGAATGCCCTGTTTGCCTGCTTATTTCATATAGAGCATGATGAATGAGTTAACATATGCGTGATGCCAGGGCATGGCCCGTTGTGTGTTATATGTTATCTGTATGTTGTGTGGACTGTTGTTTTTGGTTGACTGGTTTGATTTGGGAGGTGGTTTTGGATGTTGTTATCATGCCTGAAGAGCGGTGTCGTTGATTGCAGGCATATTTGTTGAGATGCCTAGACAATCATCTAGAATCCGCGGCAGTAGGGCCGAGGATGACAACCAGGGTCAGGACCCTCCACCTGCCCCACAGAATTGGCAACAGATGTTTGCTGAAATGGAAGCAAGACTACAACGAACAGAGGAGGAACTTCGACAGTTGAGGCAACATGCCCCTCCACAGGCCACTAGGTTGCCAGCTCAGCAGGTTGTGGCACCAGTGCTGGTTCAATCTGTTGCAGAGAACAGGTGGGAACCTTTATATGAGAGGTTCAGGAAGCAACATCCTCCCACCTTTGAGGGTGGATCAGACCCACTGTGAGCAGAGCAGTGGATGAATATGATTACCTCTATTCTGGATTTTATGAGGGTGGAAGGGAATGAGAGGGTAGCTTGTGCCAGCTACATGTTTAGAGAGGAAGCTCGCATCTGGTGGGATGTAGTAGTTCAGAGGAGGAATGTGGCAGTTATGACCTGGGAAGAGTTCAAAAACATCTTCAACGAGAAATACTATAGTGTAGCAGTCTGAGCTGCAAAGGTTGACGAGTTCATCAACCTGACTCAGAACCGGTTGACAGTTACTGAGTATGCTCTGAGATTTGACCGGTTAGTGAAGTTTGCGCTGGATTTGGTGCCGACGAATGCGGCAAGGAGAGACAGGTTTGTACGGGGGTTGAACGTTATGATCGCTTGTGATGTAAAGATCACCTTAGATCCAGATGCTACTACCTATGCTCAGGTTGTAGACAAGGCCCTTACAGCTGAGGGGGCCGAGGATCAGATTTGGAGAGAGAGCGTTGTTAGGTGCGATGCCAGGAGGACAGCGCCTCCTTTTATTGGATCCAGTCGAGGTAGTGGCTCCAGTGAGTAGAAGAGAAAGGCCCCAGATTCTTTTGTTCCTCCTAGTTCAGATAGGAGGGCACGGGGTGCTTTTGGTGGCCGTCAGGGCGGAGGTGACAACTGGAGGAGCTTCCCAGTGTGTCCATGGTGCAGACAACGACACCAGGGTGAGTGCAGGATTAGGGCCTGCTTTTTCTGTGGGAGTGCCAACTATCTGAAGAAGGACTGCCCACAAGCCAAGAAAGAGGAGCCAAAGCAGGGTGACAGTCTCGCTCCTGCCAGAGTATTTACTTTGACTCAGACTGAGGTGGAGGCTAGCCCCTCGGTTGTGACAGGTCAGATTTCTAGTGTTGGTTCTTCTTATACTGCATTGTTTAATTCAGGAGCTACTCATTCATTTGTGTTTGCTAGAGTGATAGATCAGCTGTATAGACCTAGTGTTTTGTATGCTAGGGGTTTTCAGACTTTGTTGCCAACTGGAGAACTGGTAGTCTCTAGGAGATGGATTAGAGCATTACCAGTAGATGGTAGGGAGTTGTCTGTTGATCTGATTGAGCTTGCGATAGATGACCTCGATATGATTCTAGGGATGGATTGGTTATCGAAGTATGGGGCGACGATTGACTGCAAGTGTAGGATGGTGACTTTCAAACCAAAAGGGGAGGTACCCTTTATATTTGTGGGGACTGTTGGTGGACCGCGAATACCTATGATTTTAGCATCGAAGGCTAGAGACCTGATGCAGGAAGGTTGCATAGGATTCCTAGCGAATGTTGTGGATACCTCTAGGGTTGCGTCGGTTGGACCGGGTGAGACCAGATTGGTATGCGAGTTTCCAGATTTATTTCCAGCAGATCTGCCAGATTGCCGCCGCATCGGGAGATTGATTTTGTCATAGAGTTGGTGCCAGGGGAGGAGCCAGTATCTAGGACACCCTACAAAATGGCTTCGGCGGAGTTGAAGGAGTTGAAGATTCAGTTGCAGGAGTTACTAGATTTGGGGTTCATCAGACCGAGTTTCTCGCCATGGGGGGCTCCGGTGTTGTTCGTCAAGAAGAAGGATGGATCCCTTAGAATGTGTATTGACTACAGGGAGCTGAATAAGTTAACCATTAAGAATAAGTATCCACTACCTAGGATCGACGATTTATTTGACCAATTACAGGGAAGAACAATGTTTTCCAAGATTGATCTCCGATCAGGTTACCACCAGTTAAGGATTAAAGAAGAGGACATACCAAAGACCGCTTTCCGAACGAGGTATGGACACTATGAATTCTTGGTTATGCCCTTTGGATTAACCAATGCCCCAGCAGCTTTTATGGATATGACTAATAGAGTTTTCAAGGATTATCTGGATAAGTTTGTGATTGTGTTCATTGACGACATTCTGGTGTATTCACAGTCAGAGACAGAGCACGAGCAACATCTACGTTTGGTATTACAGCAGTTAAGGGAGCATAGGTTATATGCTAAGTTCAGCAAGTGCAAGTTCTGGTTACCGCAAGTTACATTTTTGGGCCATATCGTCAGTAAGGAGGGGATTTTGGTTGACCCAAGTAAGATAGAGGCAGTGAGAGATTGGCCTAGACCGAGCAATGTTCCTGAAGTGAGGAGTTTTCTGGGATTGGCAGGGTATTATCAGCGGTTTGTTGAGGGGTTCTCTGGGATAGCTACGCCATTGACAGAATTGACAAAGAAGAAGACAAAGTATGTGTGGACAGACAAATGTGAGAATAGTTTCAAAGAGTTGAAGCAACGTCTGATCACTGCGCCAGTATTGAGTTTGCCGACAGAGAATGAGAAGTTTGTGGTTTATTGTGATGTTTCCAGACAGGGTTTAGGGTGTGTGCTGATGCAAGCTAGTAAAGTGATAGCCTACGCATCGAGACAGTTAAAGGAGTATGAGCAGAGATATCCCACGAATGATCTGGAGTTGGCAACGGTGGTATTCACACTTAAGACTTGGAGACATTATTTGTAAGGTGAGAAGTGCGAGATATACACCGACCATAAGAGTTTGAAATACTTCTTCACTCAGAAGGATTTGAATATGCGCCAGAGATGGTGGCTAGAATTGGTTAAGGATTATAATTGTGACATCCTATACCATCCTAGGAAGGCTAATGTAGTGGCTGATGCATTGAGTCGGAAAGGCCCAGGACAGTTATTCAGTTCGAGACAGATATCTGATAAGCTAGTTGAGGAGATGACTAGAGCAGGTATAGAGTTGGTGGTTGGCCAGTTAGCCAACATCACTCTTCAGTCTAAGCTCCTTGAGAGGATCAAGGAGGCGCAGGGGAAAGATTCCCAATTGAGAGGTCACAGAGAGAACATCTTAGTCGGAGCGGCTAAGGACTTTTCAACACCCTGACGGGACAAGAATTGCCTCGCCAATTAGGCATCCCCCGTCGCCCGTAAGGCATCCAACACCACCTTGTTCTATGCAAAACGTTCCTACTTGTGGGGACAGCAGGAGAAATCCTCCTCTCGCTGCCCCTACTTATGCCCCACGGGCACACGGGAGTATCCCAAATCCTCATCCTCAACCGCGAGCTCTAAGTTTCTCTAATGGAAGTTATTGGACTGAGGGCCGTCGAAGTGGTAGGTCCAGCGCAGATTTGAGAAACCAGCTGAGTTCGGTTCAGAGCCCTCGGGTCGATCCACAAACCGATTTACGAGATCGCCTAAATTCACAAAGGATAAATCCAACTCGCGATGGAGTCAGTGGCACTCACCACGAGAGAGGTCCTTCCAAAGTACGTGATAATGGGAATGTCCCACCAAACCAAGCTCAAACTTGGAGGGACAATAACCCGTCGAACGTGTACGACCGAATGGGAGCTGTTGAACAGCCCCATAACAACTAGGGAACCAAGGACCAAACCCTAGAAAGGTTAGCCCAGATGGAGGAGTTGATGAAAAGACTCCTATCAGAGAAGGAAAAAGACGAATATGACTCTGGGGATGAGCTCGAACTTTTTGCCCCAACCATCGCAGCAACAGCATACCCGCCGGGTTTCAGGATGCCCTATTTGTCAAAATTCAATGGAGATGGGATTCGTCAGACCAATTGGGAATGTTCAACACCCTGATGATGGCCCACAATATTGGACCCGAGCTGAGGTGCCTGGTATTCCCCTTGAATCTGGTCGGGCTGGCTAGACAATGGTTCAAGCAATACAAAAAGCATTATATCAGCTCGTGGAAGAGTTTCTCCGCTGATTTCAAGAGAGCATTCCAGGCTCCTCAGGCAGCTTGCATTAAGGCGGACTCCCTCACGAATGTAAAGCAACAGCTCGGAGAGCCTATGAAAGCATATCTGAGTAGGTTTGCCAATGTTGCTGCGCGAGCTAGAGACGCGGATGAAAGTTCTAGGCTCATGGCGATGAGGACATGAATTCTTGTTGGGGGCGACCTATGGCAAGAACTCCAAAGAAAGGGGGTCAACACCGTAGATGAGTTCCTGAACAAGGCTCAAAGGTGGATCAACTTGGAAGAGGCACGAGCTTCAGTCGCAGGAACTATCCAAGTCCCTACCCAGCCCGTTGGAGCGGTAACGTATGTTGCAGCTACGGCTCAAACCGTTACCTAGAATAACCAAGGGGGAAATAACAAGAGGAAGGGAAATGGTGAGGGCAGCCAGAGCGGTTTAAAGAAGAACAAGCCCGTGGAGAAGTTTAAGCCGATCTATACGACTTATGCTAACCTCACAGATACTAGAGAGCGTATTTTCTTGGCAAATTTTGCCCGCCTTCCGTGGAAAAAGCCAGTGCCTTTAAAAAATCAAAGGGCGAAGAGAGATCCTTCGAAATTTTGTCGATTCCACAATGACACCAGTCACAACACTGATGATTGTAGGCACTTGAAGGATGAGATCGAGACACTCATCAGGGCCGAACCTTTGGCTCAGTATGCCCAGAATCGAATAACTCCCAGTCAGCTCGCTGGACAAAACATTCCATCAGCTCTGGAGGCCCCAGCAAATCAGACCGGAGCTTAGGTGAATCAGGATACCCCTCCTCCGATAACAGGGGGAGAGATAACAACCATCTTCGGAGGCCCTCATCTGGCCCGCACGAGCAGAGGTGCCCAGAAGAGGTATATCAATGAGCTGAGATCTCACAACGGAGTTAAGTTTGTCCCAGAGCAACGTTTATCCAAGCAACAACGATTGGAGAAACAACCAATCAGTTTTACTGAAGAAGATACTAGTCATGTCCAATTCCCGCATAACGATCCTCTAGTCATAATTGTCCAGCTTGCTAACTGGAGGGTTAGGAGGACACTAGTGGATAATGGAAGTTCTATGAACCTACTATTCAGGTCAACACTAGAAAAAATGGGATTGTCCGTAACCGAGCTGAAAGTAACCTCCATGATGTTGTATGGGTTTTCCGGTGAGGGATCGACAACTATCGGAACAATCGAGTTAGTGATAACCTTGGGTGAAGGACCACGAACTATTTCTAAGCTTCTTGAGTTTGTGGTCATCAATTGTCCGACCGCGTACAATGCAATCTTGGGTCGACCTACGTTGATGGCATTCGAGCCATAACATCTGTCCGCCACCTTGTGATCAAGTTCCCCTCATCTACGGGAATATGTACTGTTCAAGGCGATCAGCTTGCTGCAAGGGAATGCTACAACATATCCACGAAGGAAAAATCACAACCCGAGCAACAAACGATGGCCATACAGGACAAAGCCAAGGAATCCCAGGAAGTAAGGGCTGCTCTTGGAATGCAAGAACCTCAGCAAGCCAATGGCGAGGGTATTACCCCAAGTGATGATATTGCTCCACGGGTAGGCGAAGATAGATCTGAGCTCCGAGCTATTGAAGAACTCGAAGAGGTAAACATTGATCCCAGAGATGCTTCAAGAATCGTTAAACTCGGGAAAAATCTTGACGATGAGAGGAAGGCGGAGCTGATAAATTTTTTACAAGGAAATCTAGATGTATTCGCCTGGTCTCATGAAGACATGATAGGGATAAGCCCGAGTGTGATCATGCACACCCTAAACTTGGATAAAAGTGTGCCCGCAAAATCCCAAAAGCAGAGGCATCTGGGTACAACCCGAGCTGAGGCCCTGGAAGAAGAAGTAGCTCGGCTATTAAAATGCGGGTTTATTCACGAGGCTAAATATCTGATCTGGGTCGCAAATCCTGTCCTGGTCCCAAAGCCAAATGGAAAGTGGCGGACCTACATCGATTTCTCCGACCTAAACAAAGTTTGTCCCAAGGATTGTGATCAGTTGGTGGATGCCACTGCAGGGCACGAGCTCATGTCCTTCATGGATGCATATTCTGGGTATAACCAGATCGCGATGAACCTCGCGGACCAGGAGCATACTAGCTTTATGACTCCAACGAATTTTTCTGTTATAAAGTTATGCCTTTCGGGCTGAAGAATGCTGGGGCTACCTACCAGCGATTGGTCAACATAATGTTCGCTGATCAGATTGGGAAAAACATGGAAGTGTATGTTGATGATATGCTGGTCAAATCTAAGACTGTCGATAACCATGTTCTCGATCTGAAGGAATGTTTTGAGATCTTAAGGAGAAATAACATGAGGTTGAATCCCCATAAGTGTACTTTCGGAGTGGCATCAGGAAAGTTTCTGGGATTCATAGTCAACACAAAAAGGATAGAGGTGAACCCAGACAAAATTAGATCGTTATTAGAAATGCCTTCGCCCAGGTCACGTAAAGATGTCCAGAGTTTGACTGGAAGAGTGGCACCCTTAATTGGTTCATTTCTAAATCCACTGACAAGTGCCTGCCATTCTATAACTTGCTCCGAGGAAATAAGAAGTTTGAATGGACTGAGGAGTGCAAACAGGCATTTCTTGATCTAAAAACACATTTGGCCGAGCCACCAGTATTGTCTAAACCAGCGGCGGGGGAGCCTCTTTTCCTTTATTTGGCTGTTACGAAAAATGCAGCCAGTGCCGTGCTGGTCTAGGAAGAAGACCGGGTTCAAAAACTGGTATATTATATAAGCAAAAGACTTCTCGGAACTGAATTGCGGTATCCCTTAATGGAAAATATGGCGTTCTGTCTTATTCTAGCCTCTAGGAAGCTTAGGCAGTACTTCCAATCCCATTCAATCCACATCATGACCGACCAACCTTTAAGGCAGGTATTGCAGAAACCTGAAGCATCGAGATGTCTCTTAAAATGGGCAATCGAACTCAGCCAGTTCGAAATACTGTACATACCACGGACTACGATCAAAAGCCAAGCCCTGGCCGATTTCATGGTTGAATGCATCGGATTTCAGGATGAGCTTTTGAGAGAATTGGTACAAGCGTTGTGGAGAATATTCGTCGATCCTTTGTCTAACAAGAACGGGTCTGGAGCTGGGATCATATTGATCTCTCCAGAAGGGCATTGATTCCACTCCACGCTATGGTTCGGGTTTGAGGCATCCAACAACGAAGCCAAATACGAAGCTTTGTTGGTTGGGCTTAGAGTGGCAAAGGAATTGAAGGCCAGGGTCGTCCAGTGCTATAGCGATTCCTAGCTCGTGGTAAACCAAGTGTCAGGGGAATACCAAGCACGGGGGGCCAAGATGGCGGCTTACCTAGCCAAGGTGAAGAAAGAGCTATCAGGATTTGAATATGGCCTCGTTGAGCAGATCCCTCACAAGCAGAACGCCAACGCTGATGCTTTGGCGAAACTTGCTACCTCCAAAGAAGCCGAGACTCTGAGCATAGTACCGGTGGAATTCTTGGAGAGCCTAAGCGTGGCTGGAAGCACGATGGAGGTCGAGATGATCGACTTTAGGCCAACCTGGATGACCCCCATAATTGAGTATCTTACAATAGGGAAGTTGCCTGATGAGCGAAAAGACGTGAGGTGGATACTCTATCAAGCTCCAAGGTATACAATCATGGATGTAGCGTTGTACCGACATGGTCATTCCTTGCCTCTTCTGCAATGTGTTCTATTAGAGCAGGCCAAAACTATTTTACAGGAGGTGCATGAAGGCTTCCGTGAGGATCATGTTGGGGGAAAAACTTGGCCTTAAAAATATTAAGGCAGGGATATTATTGGCCCACTTTATCAAAGGATTCCATCGCCTATGTCTGAAAGTGCGACAAATGCCAGCGGTTCGCCACAGTCGCCCGAGCTCCACCAGTCGAGCTAAAAATGATCTCATCCCCATGGCCATTCACGGTATGGGGAATTGATTTAATAGGAGCTTTACCCACGAGAAAAGGAGGAGTTCACTATGCGGTTGTAGCCATTGATTATTTCACGAAGTGGGCAGAAGCCAAGCCCCTGGCAACAATCACCTCAAAAAGAGTCCTTGACTTTGTGGTCAAGAGTATTGTGTGCCGATTCGGACTGCCCAAGAAATTGTATTGGATAATGGAACTCAGTTCAATAGTGATCTCTTCACCGAGTTCTATGAGAGGCACGACATAATTAAAAGTTTATCTTCAGTTGCCTACCCACAATCCAATGGGCAGGTCGAGGCTGTGAATAAGACCCTCAAATCAAGCCTTAAGAAAAGGTTAGACGAAGCCAAGGGAGTCTGGCCTGAGTAGCTCCCGCAGGTACTGTGGGCGTACCGGACCTCCCACCGAACTTCTACGGGGCACACCCTTTTCTCCCTGACTTTCAGAAGTGAGGTCGTCCTTCCCGTTGAAACAAAGATAACCATGCACAGGCTCCAGACATTCAACCAGGAGCGGAATGATGAGTTGCTCAGTGCGTCTCTCAACCTGATTGATGAAAAATGAGAGGAGTCGCAGCTACAGCTTGCACGTTACCAGTAGAAAATCACTCGTTATTTTAATTCCAAGGTCAGGAGGCGTATCTTTGGTTTGGGAGACCTGGTACTCTGAAGGGTCTTTTTGGCAAACAAGGACCCCAAAGACGGTGCCTTAGGTCCGAGCTGGGAAGGGCCCTATCAAATAGTGGAGGTCGTACATGAGGGAACCTTCAAATTAGCTCGACGTAATAGAGAAACAGTCCCATAGACCTGGAATGCTATGCACCTATAGAAGTATTATCAATGATGATACCACCCGTCTATGTAAGGTTTAGTTATAAAAGTCGTTTGATTAAGAAATAAAGGAATCATTGTGTATTTCTTGTCTTTCATATAGTTTCATTTATGTATTAGTTTGTGTGATAGCGTTTGTCCAAAGCAACCAAGAAAGTTCACTTTCTGATTACTTGGGAGGCATACATCCCGGGAAGGATTTAAAACTTGGAAGCTAGCGAAATTGATTAACCGAGGTTTTCTTTCAGGAAAACACGAGGTGTCAATAAATCTAGCACAAACTATGTTCTAAATCATTAAAAATCCTGGATATAACCAGGTACAAAACTATCCTGGATACAACCAAATCCAAAACTCGGAAGTTAGTATAATTGATTAACCAATGTTTTTTGCAAAAAACACGAGGTGTCAATAAACCTAGCACGAACTGAGTTTTAAACCATTTAAAAATACTGTATATGATCAGGTCCACGACTTAGCAGTTAGCAAAATTGAAAATCTGATGGCTTCCTTAGAAGCTCGGGATAACAATAAAACCTAACAAGAACTAAGTTTGGAATATTCAAAATCCCGGTTATAACCAGGTCCAAGGTCTGATACTTAACAGGTAGGATAGAAATCAACATTAATTTTGGTTATAACCAAAATCAAAATATCTATCCTGATCTAAAAGTCGATTCCCAAGATTTTTTATGTGCAAGTTATAAACATAAGAAACAATCAAGGAAAAGACAAATAGATAAAAAAAAAAGTAGATATTAGAATTATAAATAAATTGTCTCGAGGAAAAATAACCTCGCACCGGGCCAAATGGCAAATGTTTACAAAAAAAAAAAAACAAATAAAATCAAGCCCCCTAGAGCACTCTGAGATGTGACCTCCTCGAGCTCCTGCTCGCCCGCAGTAGAAGCATCCCCGGTCTCAGACTGCTCTTGATGGATCCGAGCCTTGAACTTCTCGAGGTATGGATTCCACTCCTCAGAAGCTAGGAAAGAGAAGTTGTCGTCTTGGTTGAAGGCCCAGTAGTGGTATAGCATGCTTTCCATGGAGGATAGCGAGGCCGCCTTCTCCTCTTTAGCAGCCGTCTCGGCCTCCAATTGCTTGGCTTTGGCCTCCGCAAGCTTGGCCTGAAGAGCAGCCTTTGCAGCCTGCTCGCCCTCTTGAGACGCTGCAAGAGTAGCCTTGGCATCCAGCTCGCCTTGTTGAGCAGTTGTAAGGGTAATTTGGGCGGCATTCAAGGCTGTCTGAGTAGCCTGGAGCTCGGCCCGAAGCTCTTCATTCCTGGCCCTGGCCCGAGCTATGCTGCGATGCTGAGCCAAGACCACCTGCAAAAAGTAAGGAAACAAGTTAGACACATGCTGGGATAAAATCAAAAGAGTGTATGTTCGGCTAAGGAAAGTTGGCTTACTGTAAGGTTTATCCCCAGCACAGACTCCATGACGTTCTCCGGGCTACTCTCCTCGATCACCCTCAGATCCTTCGGATTGGCCTTGTAAAAATGCTCCACCGTATGGTTTTTTGTCTCATAGAGAGTCCCCCGAAAGGTGTCCGAGATCTTCTCCAGGTCCTGGGCATTGACCGAGATACGTACGGTGGCGGTGGGGATGATAGGCGTTGGGGGATCAGCTTATGCTGCTTGATCCCGAGCAGAGGCGGAAGGAAACCGAGGAGGAGGCGGAGGTGGAGGCGGAGGCGGACCCATTTTCTCCTGAGCAGCAACAACTGGAGCTGTTGAGCTCTGGGCTTTCCCCTTAGCCGGGGATTTGGAGGTCGTCCCTGCCGCAGGAGGCACCTTCTTTGCTGTAAACTGGGGCTTCTTTAGGAGTGGCCCCGAGCTGGATTTTCCCTCCTGGAAAATCGTGCGGATATCAAGAACTCCTGGTTGTGCCATCTCCTCGCCTGAAAAAGAGTGGTAAGGACGTTAATATACATACAAAGTCATCAGTTTACATAAAATGTGTATACATGTATACGGTATAACAAAAAGTCTTACCCTCCAAGCTAGAGGAGGAGTCTATTGCCACGACCTTCGGCCCTGGAACCGCTATAGGAGAGAAGGAGCCTTAGTCTACAACTTCTTGGATTAGGGGAGGTTCAGGCTCAGGTTTTATCTCGGGGCTGGACTCCTCTACGTATTGCCTAAGTCCAGGGGCAAGGATACCTTGGAGCAGAGAGGGCCACGACCTAAGGTTGATTCCATACTCTTCAAAAAAGACTGAGCTAAATGATAGGATGTTTTCTACAACTACGGTGTCTTTAGGATGTCCCATGTCATGCCGTGACACTAAGTGATCCACGCACTGAAGCAGGGTTATGTTACGATCGGGATCATTGGGGTGGCGATGGACGAGCTGGTTTGGATTAAACCTGACTAACCTAAGGTCGGCGACAACCCTATCTAAGTCCCTATAGGGGTATGGGTTACCTTGGCCGGAGGGGCCGACTGTTGCCCCCGATGAAGCTCGCTCTACATCAGGGTCCTGAGAAGCCTCAAGAGCTCGCCTCTTCCACACGAGAGGTACCTCATCTTCATCGGCCTCAGCACCCTCCTCGAGGATAGGCGGGAGCTCGCGGACTATCGGGAAGTTAGCCTGTGTTCTTCTCAAATCCAAAGTCTGGCCTTCAGTAATTAACTTACATGCCAACATCGTGTCGTCGGACACGAGCTGGCGGTAATCCTTCTCGCTAGGTGGAAGCCTCGATAGAGTATCATATTGACCCCCGAGGGTCACAAATTTGTCCGTCCTCGCAAAAATGGCTGCATGAAAATACTACTCAGTTAGTATACACTTGAGAAATAACTCTAGATACAAAGGGAATAATTTCATGAACTAAGAAAGGAAATGAGACTTACAAGGACGATTGAAGTATCGATGTTCGCAGTTGTGGAACCCATTCGACATAAAGAATTGATCTTTATAGTCGTTGGGATGGCTGGGGAGCTCAATGACTGAGGGCGAGTTCAGGAATCGGGTCAGGTAATAAAACCCATCACCTTGCCCTCGTTGTTCCGGGATGGCCTTGAGGCAGAAGAAGTAAAGAATATCCGCCGGAGTGGGGGCCTCCCACTCGTGCTTCAAGAAAAGATACTTCAACCCCACCAACAGTCGGTACGAGTTCGGGGGGAGCTGAAACGGCGCCAACTTCACATAATTGAGGAAGTCAGCGAAATATTGGTCAAGGGGAAGGAAGGCCCCTACCTTTAAGTTCTCATCACTCCAAGCCACAAAGTCGTCCTGGAGAGGCGCGCAGCTCCGCTCCCCTTCGTATGGAGGTCGAACGATGAGGACGCCAGACCCGACCTCAATATTATGGGACAACATAATCTTGTTGACCCTTCCTTAGGTCGTGATCTTGGAGACAATTCTCTCTACCTCGAAGAATGCATTAGGTCCAACCACGACCTCCTCCTCCACCACAGGGCCAAACTGAGGGATAGGGGATTCGGAGGCGACCTCGTTTCCCTTTTTGGCTCATTGAGACGAGGAGCCAGCTGCACTCTTCTTGGATACGCTCTTCTTGGGTGCCATTAGATTGCCTAGCGAACAAGAACGACGAATCAACAGTTTAGGCGACCTAACATTTTTATAAAGGCAAGAAAGCACGAAGGAAGATTGGTGTTTTTAATGCTCGAGCTGAGGTAATCTTAGCCCGAGATGCGACGCCACGCGTTACCTACGCTACGTGCCTAGGTTTCCCAACAGATCCTTGACATATAGGGATCCGTGTGTCAGAAAATCTGGCCATTATTGACCGGGGGAGGGTGGTTTACAGAAAAGCCACCAAAGAAAGCGTGCTCCCTAAGCAATCCAATTTTTTTCAACCCTAACCTTTCATCTTCTATGCACCTAATGGGTATTTTCTAAAAGTTGCCCAATTCTACCCAAAACATATCCTATGTCATAAGTGTCGCAATATTAGGAGAAGTTCAAAGTCTTTTGTATAACCCTAAAGGTGAAATATATGTGCCAAAAACCAAGAAGACACCCTAATATCGTCTACGGCAAAGCATGAAAAAATATGGCAAGAAAAGTGCATAAAATTATAAAGAAAGAACCCATAAGGAAGGTTATGACTTACAGTAAGATTTTCGATGCAAGAGGTGTACTTCGTACAGTTTGGAAAACTCACTCCTAGGCAGTTGAACGGCCGGGTCTTCGGAAGATTCTGGGCAAAGGGGTTTTTTGAAAGCTCTTCTTTTCTCTGGAAATGGAGAAGGTATGAAAGCGCAGAAGGAAGAAGATGAGGAAATTTTTCAAATGAAAGGTGGTAAGCAGTGAAATTAACCTGTCCCTTTTTATACGTAAAAGGCATAAAACAACGTGGACCGTCCGATCAAACCAGTTCAAGATCCGAGGATAGTGTTTCGAAATACGAAACGACAGCAAAAAGTTGGCCAGGCCATTAATGCAGTCCTCGAAACCCGAACAGACGCCAATCGTAGCGTTCCACGTGTCCAATACTCGAGTAATGGGCAAGCTTGGATAATCACGACGGTGTTATATTATTTTATAATATAATGTAATATTATATTATATTATATTATAATATAATGTTTTAGATTAAATAAATGTGACAAAGAGTGTCACATATTGTAACATATAATAGAGAGTTACAATATTTAGATATATGAGATATATCCAAATAATGTAACATATTTGGTGTTACAAATTTGTAACTTCCAAATATTACCCTTTATTGTGTAAAATTGTTGTTACACAATATTGAGATGAATTTCATAAAGCCATATGTGATATGGTTGTTAGAGATATGATTTTAACCTCAATAATGTGTTTTGGGAGTTACAAAATCATTTGGGAGGGTTTGGAACCGTTTGGAAAATCAGCACATTTTTTAGTGCTGAAAATGGTCGGTGGCCGCGGCCACTGAATGTTGGTGGTCGCGGCCTGTGGGATAGAGGCTAGTGGCCGTGGCCACTAATGTCTCTGGCCGCGGCCACATGCCAAAAACTGACCATTTTTTCAGTTTTTTCAATCTTTGTTGAACGGCTCAAAAAACCCAAATAACTCCCAAATCTCATTTTTTTTTTTAATTCCATATTAATCCAATTAAACATTGGTAACATCCATGGGGGTTGGTGGAATTTGAAATTCAAAGGGTGTCTCTAAACTCTATAAATAGGAGCCTATAGCTCACTTGTAAGACACAACATTTCTATCCATTAGAGCACTTGGCTAGAAACACCTTGAGGCTTGATAATTCCATAAAGCTTTTCCAAAATCTGAGAGAGATCCCTTAGTGCTTGAGTTAGGGGGAAATAAGCTTTTGGACAAAGGTTTTAAACCTTGTTTAAGTTGGTGACCCCCAACACTCTTCACTTAGGTTGTGTAAGTGAGAGTTTTCTTTGTTTTGTTCTTACAATTTCCTCTATTGCTTTTTTTCTCATTCCTCTTATTTTATTTACTTGTAATTTTGTTTAGAGTTGTAATCATCTTTTCTTGTGTTCCAAACACTTTTACTTTATTTGTAATCTTTTGCTTAGAGTTGTATTTTTCACTATTCCATTCTTCTTCTCTTCTTCTTCTTCTATTTTATTTATTTGTACTTTCAGTTATAGAGTTGTAACCTTATTTAATTAATCTATATTTATTTGTAATATTATTGCATAGAGTTGTAATATTATTATCAATTTCCATTGAGGCAAAACATTTTTTCCTAACAGACGGAAGTTTACAAGTCCCCGTCGTGTAAGTCAGAAGATGACGTCATAGAACACGAGCAGGGACTTGGGGGGCAAATGTACGTCCTAAAATTCAACACGAGTCTTTTAGCCAGCTCGGATACAGCTGGCTAGCCAAGAACTGTAATAGATGATCCACAAGTCCATATTTCCTTTGTGCAGGCAGCACGATTCCCCAGGTCTATAGCACGAGCTGGTGAACACGAAGCAATAGGCACAAACTGAAAATGTTTATAAAGCATAGCATCCGAGACACAAGCTAACGTTGCACTCAGCTTGGGGTATGCTAGAGATCTGCCGCATCCTTGGATCTTTATAAACCTAGATACGTTATATAGACGTGCGCGGTCATACATTACATGTCTGCAAATCCTTGAAATCCCAGACATGTAATATAATCGTGCATGATCAGACATCACATGTCTGAATTATCCCTAAGGATCCATGATTAGTTTTACCTAATGATTAGACCATACCTTAGGATGAATTGAAATAATTATAATTAGTGTGAGACAGGTCACACTAGGGATCTTATTCACGTGATGACTCCAATGCCCATCCGATCTATGAATTTTTCTCTATAAATACTAAGACTTTGAACGAAAAAAGGAGAAAGTTGTTCTGTAATACAAAAACTCTGTCAAAATTTAGAGAGACAAACAGTAATAATACAAACTCGTGGACTAGAAGGATTTTAACCTCCGAACCACGTAAAAGACGAGTGTTCTTAATATTTATTTTCTAGCGTTTTTAAGCATCATTTTCTTATTACAGTTTATTATTAAGCACTAATACATCCCAGCTATTTTTATAATTCATTGTTGGCGAAAAACCGCGTCAACAAATATGATAACATTTTCAAACATAAATGATAATTTCTTAATAAAAATTTAGATTATGTATTATATATTATTATAAAGATATTTTATAATATTTAAATTTATATTAATATAAATATTAAATATCTAGTTTTGTATTATATATTATTATAACAATGATACTTTATAACATTTGAATTTAAATTTATATTAATATAATTATTATCTATGTAATCTTATAGTAAATATTATTATAATAATGCAATTTTATAATATTTGAATTTATATTAATATAATTAATTAATATCTATTTTTAGTTAGTTTTAAATGTTTGTTCCATTAAATATTAAGAATATTTCATTATAGTTACAAATTCTTAAAACCAAAATATTTTATTGTCTACACATTTTTTTATATAAAAAAGATATAAATATAATGTATATGTAATACTATGCTAAAATAAAAAAAATTAAAAAATGAAATATAATAATATTATAAAACTCATTTATTAGGTATATAACTATATATATATATATATATATAAATATACAAAAAGAGAAAGAAAAAAAGAGAAGAGCATATATATATATATAAATAGCTGTTATACCTAAAAATTGGAGATCAATAACGTGGCAATAAAGGTGACAAGTGGCAGTACATGGTCAGTAAAGGACACGTTAATAGTCAATAAATACGTTGACTCCTCAGAGTTGTGATAAAGTGACCCGGTAGACTGACAAAGAATTTGGACTGCTTGAAAGATGTCATAACCAAGCCAAGTGCACCTTGGTCCGAGGAAAGCCAAGAGAGTGATCCTAGGAGACCCCAAGAATGAGGTCAGAGGAGAACTCAAGAAAGTGGTCCTAGGAGACCCCAAGGATGAGATGCCAAGGAGGTTGCCTCGGACCTATCCGAGGTGAGAAGCTTCAAGGAGATTGCCTCGGACCTATCCGAGGTGAGAAGCTTCAAGGAGGTTGCCTCGGACCTATCTGAGGTGAGAAGCTTCAAGGAGGTTGCCTCGGACCTATCTAGGGTGAGAAGCTTCAAGGAGGTTGCCTCGGACCTATCCGAGGTGAGAAGCTTCAAGGAGGTTGCCTCGGACCTATCCGGGGTGAGATGCCAAGGAAGTTGCCTCAGACCTATCCGAGGTGAGAAGCCAAGGAGATTGGTTCAAGGAGAAACATGGCATGCTAGAGGAGAGTGCCATGTTAGAGGAGAGAAGTGCATGTCCTACCACCATGCACGTTCGACCCACAAAAACATGTCCTACCACCATGCATGTCCTACCACCATGCACGTCCGACCAACACTTGCATGAGTGGTCAGTAGGAGGTGGATCAACTAGCTAGAGGAGACTAAGTCAAGATTCCCATAAACAACTTCAACAAGATATGCGGGAATCTCTCATTCTTCCCACAAATGGGGGGTTTGTTACATTTTGAATTTTGAATGTTTCTTTGTAATTTAAATGTAATAAATATAATAAAATATCCCGGTTCTAAGGGATACCGTATGTATGACCCTAAGCCTATAAATAGAGAGCTTATGGGATTAGAGAGGGGCTTCTTCTGCTTCTTCTTTCTAGAGAGAGAAATTTGGGTCTGAGTATTCTAGAGAGAGAAAGTGCTGATATTTGAGAGGATTCTTGTATTTTTGCAATCGGTATTGAAGAAACTCAGTTGGCTCAATCCATCTGATCTTGAGTACGGATATATAAATCACAACTCTAAGTGGATTAGGCTATTACCGACAATCGGGGCTGAACCACTATAAAAATCTTGTGTGTTCTTTATTTTCTTTATTAAAACTGTCTGTTGTCGTTTACATTCTCTTGAAGGCTTGTCGTTATTGACGTTCTCACGTCGTTGGCTAAAAACGCAGTCAACAATAGCTTTTATGTGTTTCTGAATAATATAAAAGAGAATATAAAAAATTAATATTATATGTTTACATAGGTAAATAATATATTATAAATATAGATATGTAATATAGACAAAGATAAAAAAAATTTAGAGAAAATATTTTTTGGAGACTTATTTTAGTATCTTTTAATATAATTTTATTTTAGATGACGAAGTAGAAGCAGTATGCAAAGCACCTTACAGTTTGAAAAGAGATCAACATCCCTCCTGTAAAATTCTTTTTTGGCTAAATTTTAATTTAGACAAAATATTTTAAAATGTTTAAAGAAAATTAGTAGCATATCTCCATATTGATTTTCGGTTTAATTAGCAATATTTTCAGCTGATTTTGTAATGTGAAAATATCTTTAAGTGTAAATATATTTGTTGCCTTATTTATCACAAATAATCAATTTTTGGTAAAAATATATTGTGCAAATATCTTGAGATTATTTTAAGGGATTATGTGTGATTATGTCTATTCTGGAATTAAGAAGGTGTCGAAAATGAACATGGTCAAAAGAAATGATCATGTTCGTTCTGCCAGATAAAACTGATTACGTTGCTGACTCATCAGTTTTCTTTTCTGTCGACACAGAATTCATCTGGCTGGCTGATTTCTTAAATCAAAGGAATTCGCAAATTGATTTCAAAGATACCAGAAAATGATGGCCTTGGACGATTTCCTTGCCTATAAATATCTTGCCAAGGCCTTTGGAATTTTCATCTCTTCCATTTGCAATATTTGTAAACATTATGTTATTTTGAAGAGTGTCTTTATTTGTAGAGATTAAGTTTGTTCACCTTAATCTTTGTGTGAGTGCTAAGTGTACTTGTGGATATCTATCTAGTCCACTGTAAACAGATAGTGTCTATTGTGAACGTGTTCATAAGGATCTTCGGGAGAGGATTCTATCTAAGTCTCACTTCTGGAGGAAGTGTGCACTCGCTATTCTTTGAAGGGAGTTCAAGAGAATCAGCATTTCATCAAATCAGATTCGTAGAGAAGAGTACAACAAAATTGCGGCAATAGTTTAAGAGGGAGTCTTACATTGTTTAAGTCAATGTTTTTGTACACATTGTTTATTTACTAATTGGTTTATTCTCTGGGCATGGCCCCAAGGAGTAGGTTATCCGAAAGGGTTTCTGAACCTTGTAAAAATTCAGTGTGTTCTTTATTTTTAGCACTGTCTATTTATTGTGTTCAGTTTCTGTCGTGACAAGTTCAGATTCTATCCCGACAGAACTGATTTCTGTATAAACAATTAATTACCATTCCGCATTTTAATTAATTCACATAATTTAATTAATTTGATAATTACTAAAAACGAAATTCCACCTCCTTCCTTTTGCAACGACTTGCAAACCATACAAAACACCTATGAATTTTGCTTCCAATGTCGAATAGTATTTATTTTTGTTTCCTTAAATATAGTGTAATTAAATTATTTTTTTAAAAATACCCACATATTTAGTTAAAATAGAAGAGTGTATATAATAACATACAATTTTGGGTTTGGATTTTTCATTATATTCTCTTGTGGCGGGCTTAATTAATAAGAAAAGAAAGTGAAAAAAATAATTATTTGAAATTCAAAACCTGATTGAAAAAAAAATTGACAAAATTTTGTATAAAGCCTTTTCAAAAATAAAAATCTCAATTAAAATCACACCTCCCCTACCTACCTACATACCTAGAATTGTAGCTACCTCCATTTCAGCGGGTTTTGCAATTTTAAATAAATAAATCAATAATAATAATAATAAATTTTTGTATTAAAAATGGTGTAAATATGATGTTAATACTGAATTTTGGTACTTACTAGAGCACTCACATCTGGTGACTTATATCATCAAAAATTGTAAAATATAGCTCAAATTAAGAAAAATGGGTGTCTATTGTATGAGGTATTTTACAAAAAAAAGCTATATGTAAGTATACTATTCATCCTTCAACCCAATATATTATTAATTTTTCTCTCAAAATATATTCACAATATTATATTATATTTAAATATTTCCAATGAAAATTCCCAAAATATATTTTGAGAATAATAAAATTTCTTATTTGTAATTTTTTTTAGAATAATTAATATTTTAGTTTATCTTATAAATTTGGATAAATTTAAATTATAATATAATTATGTGATATTACATATAGGTAAATATTGTAAACATTAAAATATATAAAAATATTATTGATAGTTATAGAAAATATTTTAAATGAATAAAAAATGTTTGAAAATATAATATTTAAATAATATAGAGAAAAAAAAATAGAGAATCTGATGTATGGTAAAATATAAAACTTAAAAGTAAAATAGAAAAAAATATATTTTGGGGAAGTATTTTAAAAGATGAAGTAAAACACCGAATGGGAGTGCTCTTAGTAATGAAAGTTCTTCTTCAACGTAATGCCTTAGCTATACCACGACTTAGTGCTACACCTACATGTGACACGTTTCTCATATTAGTGTAAAAAAAAATTAATCTAAAATATAGAATAATGCCAACATTTTGACATTTAATCACTATGCTTTTTGTACAAACGACAAATTGTGTATTTATATTAATTTTGAAATTGTCCATTTTTTGTTGTCACCTTGTCTAGTGCCCCCCTTATTAAATTCCTTGTATAATGGAATTTAATAAATTGTTTTATTTTTCGTATATTTCTGTAAAATACAAATTTAATGATATTTTACCTTTTTTTTAAAGAAAAAATGTGAGTATATATACAAATTGTCACTGTCCTACATTTGTTCACGTTCACACTAACACTGTTTTATCGTGATTAAATGGCCCCCAAAATACTCTTACTCTATAAGAAATTAACAATTATCCATTGAATTTATGTGAAAACATAAAAGTTTTTTTTTTTCTATTTTGTTTTTTTTATATACGGGAATCTATTAAGGAATAAAAGTGAAAATATATATATAAAAAAAATCAAATAATTTAATAAGTATGGACATTAATGGTAACTTCTCTCTTACAATTCACAGAGTAACATGGGAAAAAGCAGAAATTTATTTTATTGTTGAAATAAAAGTAGGAAAAATTATTTTTATTTAGAGGAGAACAAGATAAGATTAATATTATTATAAAATAAAAAATAATAAATGTATGTTTTTAAATTTTGGGAGCTATTGCACTAGGAGTGTTTATTGATCGTGTGCCCAACTAAATTTGGGGTTACTGTATTTTTATTTTAATATAAAAACATATATATAAAGCATAAAGAAGAAAATTAAAAATTACTTATATTGTTGGGTTGGATTAGAGTGTAGATTGAACCTGTTATCTAATTTGTCTAGAATTTCAATAGCAAGTTGGAAATACAATTTGAATTGGAGTTTTTTTTTTCGGTTGCAGTACTTATTTTTTTGTAACGACTCAAATTTGTTAATAAGGCTTAAGGGTCTTGATTAGTGTGCCGGGAAGGCATAATTGAAATATATGTGATTTAATGATTTAAAGCATGTTATATGATTATTTGAATATTTGAGATGCATGACTATGTGTATTAGTATGCATGTAGGCCCTGATTAGGTTAGAAGGGCATAATCATAATTTTGGCCCGTTGCGGGCATAACTGTGTATATATATGTGATAACTGTTGAGACCACATTATTATGTGGATATATCTGTGATTTGTGACTCGAGACGATCCTAGTGAGCAGATTAGCGAAAAAGTCATAGTGGAAACTTAAACCTGGCTCGGGGTGAGCCTGGGGGTATAAATGGGAATTTAGTGAGTATATTGGAATCTATTTTGATATCGAGGAATATAATTGGTGATTAATTAGGTATCGGGAAGTAGCGGGAAATATTAGGGACACTTGAGGAATTAGCGGGAATTGGATAAAATGACCAAAATGCCCCTAAGTGGATTAAAGGTTTAAATTTAGAAGGGGGGGCATGATGGTCATTTGGCTGGTAAAAGATAAATATGCTGAGGCTTTATACTTAGTGGGAATTGTAGAGTAAGGTAGAAGGCTGAGGAAAGAAAGGAAAGAAGGAAAAGAAAGAAAAAGAGAAGGAAGGAAAACAAAGTAGTTTCTTAAGGTCAGTGTAACGCTCTACTACCTTAGAGCCGTTACTAAGTGAGTTTTTGTACGCCCTGGTTTTCCCACGGGCTGATTAGCAGGCCGAGCTACGGACTAATCACGATTAGCCCATTAACATCCCCAAGACCGGAGCTCCCGTTTCGAGGTCGTATCTTCTTAGCTCGAGCAATCCCTGAGGACTCGCCAAGGTTGCCCAGGACTGGGGGAAGGAATCCGAAGGCCGAAGGTCGGGTCAGGGGAGAAGCTCGTGGCACGAGCTATGTATGGAGCTCTGACCCTCTGTAAAGTCAACACATGCAAGATAAACGTGCATATATCTGACATCACGTGTCCGATATCTCCCTGACTTCTCGGACACGCAGCAGGAACATGCGTGTTCAGAAACCCACGGCTGGGTTGGGCCGTGCGGCCCATTACCTCCTTACCTATCGATTTGACCATACTTATGTGTCAGGTTTAGGAATTAATCATGAATGTCACAGAGTTGATATGACAAATAATAAGGTCACGGGATGACCTCCTTACCAACTTCCAGGTGCCTTTTCCTATAAATATGGAGAACCTGGGAGTTGATAAGGGTTGGGAAAAATAGTCTCTGAAGAGATATATGCTTTGTAACGAAATACCCAGAATATATCAATAATATTGACTAGTGGAGTAGAAGGATTTTAACCTTCGAACCACTTAAAAACGTGTCTTGAATCACCTAGTTCATTCTCTAAGATTCTATATCTGCGACGGTTCTATATTCAGCACTAAGCCCTTTCTCTTCTTCTCTTAATTACCTGTTGGCGAAGAACTGCGTCAACAGTTTGGTGCTTTCGTTGAGAGCAAGTTCGATTAGTGCTGCCGCAAACATCCAACTATGGTGACCACTCGGTCCAGGCATGGCAACGAAACAGAGCAGCATGATGGGCAGGAGGCTCATCATATTGCCATCCCTGATGAACAAATTCCTGAAGTCCAACATAGGCCAGGAAAGCAGCCGGCGGGCCAGGACGATACAGGTAGTTTGGCGCCCCGGCCACCTAATCCGAACCCGTGTTATTATACTGCGGTGGAGATGGAGAATGCTCAACTGAGGAGCCAGTTAGTAGCAGCCGGTCAGCAAATCCAGGATATTCTGGCTCGACTACCCCCTCTCACAACCAACGTTAACGTTGGAGAGAGGCAAGGTGAGGCTCCAAAGTCTCGCCGGGGTAATCGGTCCAAGCATAGCCGTTCAGATAGGCTTCCGGCAGCCAACTCCACCCCTCCATCCCACCATCGAGAGGCCAACTTCAGGGAAATACCTGGGACCGGACAACAGCAATACAGCCGTTCGGTCAGGATGTCAACTCCTAGCTCCCAACCTTCCTCGAGAACGCCCAGGAAAGCTCGAGGGAATTCCCGAAGGAGATCCGGGGAGGGCCCACGACGTCAGCCCGTCCCCGAAGACCATCCTGCGCCCCGTCCAGATCGCCCCGCGCGGGACCAGCAAGTTGGCAGGGCCGAAAGGCCCCCACCAAATTTGATTCGTCCAGACGGAACCAGGATCGCTTCTCCAGTCAGGCATCCTCCATCTCCGATCAGATATCCGTCTCCTCTTCGGCCCGTCCGAGACATCCCAGCTTACGGGAGTAGTAGGAGAAACCCACCATCAGCGGGACCTTCCCGGCGTAGCAGGGCGCCTGAAGAAAGCTCAGGTCCTCACCACCAAAGGCGGACTCCAAGCCTATCCGGCAGGAGTCATTGGACCAACAGTCGCCGGAGTGATCTCTCTGGAGGAGACCTGCGTCAGCGACTAAGTTCGGCACAGAGTCACTGGACCACCCAGGGAGGCGACCTTCGAGATCGCCTCAACTCTCACAGAGAGGATCGAGTTAGAGATGGTAGCCAGGCTCACTCGGGGGGGGGGGGGTCCGATCCGAAGTACATAACGGAGGGAATGTCCCAAATAACCTATCTCAAGATAGGAGGGGCAATAACCCACCTAATATGTACAATGGGTCCGGAGCTGTTGAGCAGCCCCGGAATAACCCAGGATCTCAGGACCAAACCTTCGAGCGCCTAACTCAGATGGAGGAACTGATGAGGAAACTCCTATCAGAAAAAGAAAAAGACGAATATGATTCGGGAGACGAGATGGAACTCTTCGCCCCCAACATAGCAGCGACGGCATACCCATCTGGTTTCCGTATGCCCCACTTGTCAAAGTTCAACGGGGACGGAGACCCGTCGGACCATTTAGGGATGTTCAACACCCTAATGATGGCCCATAACATTGGCTCGGAGCTGCGTTGCTTGATCTTCCCTTCCACACTGACTGGACCTGCCAGGCAGTGGTTCAAGCAGAGTAAAAGACAGTCAATCAGCTCCTGGAAGACCTTCTCAGCTGATTTCAAAAGGGCGTTCCGCGCCTCTCAGGCCGTCCGTGTTCAGGCCAACTCCCTAGCCAACGTAAGGCAGCAACCCGGTGAGACGCTGAAAGCTTACTCGAGCAGATTCGCGAATGTTGCCGCTCGAGCCAGGGACGCAGATGATAGCTCCAAGCTCATGGCCATGAGAACCGGAATCCTGGTCGGGGGAGACCTGTGGAAAGACATTCAGAGGAAGGGAGTCAGCTCGGTTAACGAATTCCTTAACAGAGCCCAAGAGTGGATAAACTTGGAAGAAGCTGAAGCTTCAGCTGCGGGGACCAGCCAGGTTCCCGAGAAGCCCGCTGGAACGGGGACGGAGATCGTGATGGCAACCCCCGACGTCGCGCAGAACAACCAGCCCGGTGGTGGCAAAAGAAAGGGGAATGGTGAAAACAGTCAGCACGGTCAAAAGAAGAATAAGTCCGTGGATAAGTTCAAGCCCGTGTTCACAACATATACCGAGCTCACCCAGTCCCGGGAAAGTATCTTCCTGGCCAACTCTACTCGGGTCCCCTGGAAGAGGCCGGAACCATTGAAACACCACAAGGGAAAGAGAGACACTTCCAAATTCTGCCGTTTTCACAACGACGTCGGCCACAATACCGACGATTGCAGGCATCTAAAAGATGAGATCGAGACTCTCATCCGAGCAGGCCCCTTGGCGCAATACTCACGAAACAGGGTCCCAGCGAGTCGACCCCCTCCAGAAGTCCCAATCAGTCAGCTCAGGCCTCGGGTAGATCAGGACGTCCCTCCTCCTGTGGTCGAAGAAGAGATATCCACCATCTCTGGAGGACCGCACATGGCTGGAATGAGCAGAGGCGCCCAGAAGAGATATGTGAATGAATTAAAGACCCACAACGGAGCGGAGTTCATCCCGGAGCAGCGTCAGTCAAAACAACAGCGGTTAGAGAAGCAACCGATCACTTTTACGGAGGAAGACGCAGGACATGTCCAATTCCCTCATAATGATCCCTTGGTCGTAGCAGTCCAGCTCGCCAACCGGAGAGTAAGGAGAGTGTTGGTGGACAACGGAAGCTCGGTAAACCTCCTATTCCGATCCACCTTAGAAAAGATGGGATTGACTATCGCCGAGCTAAAGGCGACCTCCATGATGCTGTATGGCTTTTCGGGAGAAGGGTCGGCAGCGATAGGGACGATCGAGCTGGTGATCACCCTAGGAGAAGAGTCTCGGACAGTCTCCAAGCTACTTGAGTTCGTGGTCATTGACTACTCCGCTGCCTACAACGCCATTTTAGGCCGGCCTACCCTCATAGCTTTCGAGGCTATCACTTCCATTCGACACCTCGCCATGAAGTTCCCTACTTCAACCGGAATCTGTACTATCAAGGGCGATCAGCTCGCTGCCAGGGAATGCTACAACATTTCCATGAAGGGGAAGTCTAAACCCGGGCAGCTGGCAATGGCCATTCAGGGCGAAGAGGAATCTCAGGGACCCTTGGTGGATCCTGAGATTGAAAAACCTCAGAGCGCCGAAGAGGAAAAGGTCGCCTTGAGTGAGGACATTGACCCCCGAGTAGGCGAAGACAGATCCGGGCTCCAGGCCATTGAGGAGCTCAAGGAGGTGAAACTTGATCCACAAAATCCATCACGAATGGTCAAGCTCGGGAAAAACCTCTGTAGCAAGAGGAAGACGGAGCTGGTTACGTTTCTCCGGGCTAATTTAGATGTATTTGCCTGGTCCCACGAGGACATGGTAGGAATTAGCCCGAGTGTCATCATGCACACGCTCCATCTGGATAAAAGCGTTCCTGCCAAGTCTCAGAAGCAAAGGCGTTTAGGGACAACCCGAGCTGAAGCCCTAGAAGAAGAGGTAGCCCGACTCAAAAAATGTGGCTTTATCCGGGAAGCCAAATTTCCAAATTGGGTCGCCAATCCTGTGCTAGTTTCGAAGCCCAACGGGAAATGGCGGACCTGCATTGACTTCTCCGATCTTAATAAAGCCTGCCCAAGGATTGTTTTCCATTGCCAAGGATCGACCAGCTGGTGGACGCCACGGCGGGGCACGAGCTCATGTCTTTTATGGACGCGTACTCAGGCTACAATCAGATCGCGATGAATCCGGCGGATCAGGAACACACTAGCTTCATGACCCCGACTAATGTCTATTGCTACAAGGTCATGCCGTTCGGTCTGAAGAATGCCGGAGCTACCTACCAAAGGCTAGTAAACAGAATGTTCGCGGACCAGATCGGAAAGAACATGGAAGTATATGTTGATGACATGCTCGTCAAGTCAAAGACTGCCGACAACCATGTTTCCGACCTGGAAGAATGTTTTAAAATACTACGGGAATACGGCATGAGGCTCAATCCCCATAAATGCACTTTTGGTGTCGCATCCGGGAAATTCCTAAGGTTCATAGTTAATACCCGAGGAATCGAGGCAAACCCTGACAAGATCAGGTCACTGCTCGAGCTTTCTTCCCCCAGGTCGCGGAAAGATGTCCAAGGCCTCACAGGAAGGGTAGCAGCGCTCAACCGGTTCATTTCCAAGTCAACTGATAAATGTTTGCCCTTCTACAACCTGCTCCAGGGAAACAAGAAGTTTGAATTGACGGTAGAATGCGAAAGCGCATTCCTCGACCTGAAGGCACATCTGGCTGAACCACATGTGTTATCCAAGCCCAAGGCAGGAGAGTCTCTCTTCCTCTACCTGGCCGTCACTAAGGACGCGGCCAGCGCCGTACTAGTACGAGAGGAAGATCAAGTTCAGAAGCCAGTTTATTACATCAGCAAGAGACTCCTTGGAGCAGAATCACAGTACCCACTGATGGAAAAATTGGCGTTCTGCCTAATCACGGCCTCTCGAAAGCTCAGACCGTACTTCCAGTCCCACTTGGTACACGTCATGACCGATCAGCCTCTAAGGCAGGTTTTGCAAAAACCTGAAGCATCAGGATGTTTGTTAAAGTGGGCGGTCGAACTCAATCAGTTCGAGATTTTTTATACTCCACGAACTTCCATAAAAAGTCAGGCCTTGGCCGACTTCGTGGCAGAGTGCACGGGATTCCAGGAGGATCCATCAGAAGGTTCATCTCAGCTCACCTCGCCCGAATCGTTGTGGAAGATCTTTGTGGATGGTTCATCCAACGAGAACGGCTTCGGGGCCGGAATCATTCTGATATCCCCCGAGGGACATAGGTTCCACTCGGCGCTAAGGTTCGGGTTCAAGGCCTCCAACAACGAGGCGGAATACGAAGCTTTGTTAGCCAGGTTGAGGATAGCCAATGAGTTAAAGGCGAGCTCCGTCCAGTGCTTTAGTGACTCCCAGCTCGTGGTAAACCAGGTTCTGGGCGAATATCAGGCACGGGGACCCAAGATGGCCGCCTATCTGGCAAAGGTAAAAGCCGAGCTGTCCGCATTTGAGCGAGGATCGATCGAACAGATACCTCGAGAACAGAACGCCAATGCAGATGCCCTTGCCAAACTCGCCACCTCGGGAGAGACGGAGACCCTGGGGTTGGTGCCAATAGAATTCTTGGAAAAGCCAAGTATAGAAGGGGATCGGGTAGAGGTCGAGATGATTGATGCTCGGCCGACCTGGATGACCCCCATTCTTGAGTACCTCGTCGAGGGCAAGCTGCCTGAAGGACGTAACGACGCTCGGCGAGTCCTATATCAGGTCCCTAGATATACAATAGTTGATGGGTTATTGTACCGACGTGGGCACTCCCTACCTCTCCTCCGATGCGTTCTTCCAGGTGAGGCGAAGGCCATCCTGCAGGAAATTCACGAAGGATTCTACGGAGACCACACTGGGGGGCAAAGCCTGGCCTTAACGCTTCTCCTAAAGCTTCTCCTCTGTGGCCTATCCTCAGGCGAATGGCCAGGTCGAGGCTGTCAACAAGACTCTAAAGGCGAGCCTCAAGAAGAGGCTAGGTGAGGCAAAGGGGGTCTGGCCAGAACAGCTCCCCCAGGTCCTATGGGCATACCGGACCTCTCATCGGACTCCTACGGGTCATACTCCTTTCTCCCTAACCTTTGGGAGTGAAGCGGTCCTCCCCGTGGAAGTTGAGGTTCTGTCACATAGAGTCCAGTCTTACGACCAAGATCGGAACCATGAGCTCCTGTGCCATTCCCTCGATCTAATTGATGAAAGGCGAGAAGATTCGCAACTCCAGCTCGTCCATTATCAGCAGAAGATCACTCGCTACTTCAACTCTAAAGTCAAAAAACTCACCTTTAGCGTTGGCGACTTGGTCCTAAGGAGAGTTTTCCTAGCCGGAAAAGATCCCAAAGATGGAGTGTTGGGACCAAACTGGGAAGGACCATACCAGGTCATCGAAGTCGTCAAGGAGGGAACTTATAAGTTAGCCCGACTTGATGGAGGAGCCGTACCACGGACCTGGAACGCCATCCACTTAAAGAAATATTATCAATGATCCACTTGTAAGGCCTGGAAGGCCACTTTCTATATATTAATAAAAATCAGCTTTTGACGCACATTTGCAATTGTAATCTTAAAGTAACCACGAAAGACCCTTTCCCAGTTACTTGGGGGGCATATGGTACCTGGATATAACCAGGTCTCCTTAACGACTTAGATGTTGATGTTTATCTATGGATCGTTGCTCTTCTTAAAGAGCTCGAGACACGGATAAGGGTTAACGCCAACTAAGTCCTATCCTGGTTTTAACTGGGTCATAAAACTTGGAAGTTAACTTAAGTTTATTGATCATGTTTCTTCTTAAAGAGCTCGAGATATGGATAAAAGTTAACATGAACTAAGTTTTCAAAATAAGTTCCTGGTTTTAACTAGGTCATAAAACTTGGAAGTTAACTTAAGTTTATTGATCGTGTTTCTTCTTAAAGAGCTCGAGATATGGATAAAAGTTAACACGAACTAAGTTTTCAAAATAAGTTCCTGGTTTTAACTAGGTCATAAAACTTGGAAGTTAACTTAAGTTTATTGATCGTGTTTCTTCTTAAAGAGCTCGAGATATGGATAAAAGTTAACACGAATTAAGTTTTCAAAATAAGTTCCTGGTTTTAACTAGGTCATAAAACTTGGAAGTTAACTTAAGTTTATTGATCGTGTTTCTTCTTAAAGAGCTCGAGATATGGATAAAAGTTAACACGAACTAAGTTTTCAAAATAAGTTCCTGGTTTTAACTAGGTCATAAAACTTGGAAGTTAACTTAAGTTTATTGATCGTGTTTCTTCTTAAAGAGCTCGAGATATGGATAAAAGTTAACACGAACTAAGTTTTCAAAATAAGTTCCTGGTTTTAACTAGGTCATAAAACTTGGAAGTTAACTTAAGTTTATTGATCGTGTTTCTTCTTAAAGAGCTCGAGATATGGATAAAAGTTAACACGAACTAAGTTTTCAAAATAAGTTCCTGGTTTTAACTAGGTCATAAAACTTGGAAGTTAACTTAAGTTTATTGATCGTGTTTCTTCTTAAAGAGCTCGAGATATGGATAAAAGTTAACACGAACTAAGTTTTCAAAATAAGTTCCTGGTTTTAACTAGGTCATAAAACTTGGAAGTTAACTTAAGTTTATTGATCGTGTTTCTTCTTAAAGAGCTCGAGATATGGATAAAAGTTAACGCGAACTAAGTTTTCAAAATAAGTTCCTGGTTTTAACTGGGTCATAAAACTTAGAAGTTGATTTAAATCTATTTATCGTTGCTCTTCTTAAAGAGTTCAAGATATGGATAAAAGTTAACGCGAACTAAGTTTTTTAAAAAAAAATATATATATATAATGTAGCCAAAAGCATGAAAAAAAAGCCTAAGTTAAAAAGTATGAATTAAAGGCAAAGCGTCTCGAGGTGAAAACACCTCATGCAATGGTTACACAAAATACTTCAAAATATATAAAGAGAAAAAGAGAAGAGCGCCCTAAGCTCCGTCATTCGGCCCTTTGGAGGTCGCCGTTTCATCTTGCTCCGCCGCACCAGAGGCCTCCCCAGTCTCCGAAGGTGGTGCCTCTTTGTCGAGGCAAGCTTGGAACTTCACCAGCAAGCGCGCCCAGAGACTCGGTGGCATGAAAGAGAAGTCCGCCTCCGGGTTGTGGGCCCAGCAACGGTAGAACAGATCCTGCATGGACTGCTCCGAGGTCCGTTCAGCTTCCAGGGCGGCCTGGGCCTCAGTCTTCACTGCCTCGAGGTCTGTCCGCGAGGTGGCAAGGGAGGTCTCGAGCTCTTGGACCTTCGAGCGTGTCCTCTCCAACTCGGCCTTCGAGGTCGCCAACGCATCCTTTGCCGCCTGAGCCTCCTGGAGAGCGGCCTGGTGCTCGGTCCTCATTTCCTCGAGCTGAGCTCTGGCCCTGGTGATGCTCCGGTGGATTGCAGCGACGCCCTACGAGAAATGAAAGATAAATTGGCTAAGTGGAAAAATAAGGCAATAGGCGAAGGTAAAAGCTTTAAAATAACGGGGCAGCTTACCGTTAGGGTCATGCCCATTGAAGACTCTATTACGTCAACCGGACTCATTGTCTCAATAGCCCGGAGCTCCTTCTCTTTAAACTTGTAGATATGGTTAACGGCGTAGCTCGCCGATTCGTACACCGTTCCCCGAAAGACCTCTGGGATCTTCTCCAGGTCTCGGGGATCAACCGGGATGCGTACCTCGGGGGCTACCACGGCCGGAGTCCCGATCTCCATTCCCGCGTCCTGGGTGGCTGATGGAGATCACTGGTGCGGTGGGAGCATTTGTCCTGCTCCGACAGCTGGAAGGGTCGCCCCCACGACCTGGGCTGGCGGGGTTTTCTCCTTCTCCTTTGCAGGAGATTTAGTGGAGACCCCGGCAGAGCTCTTGGAACCCCGGAGCCTTTTCGCTCTTGGCCCGGCTGGGGGGTTCCCCCCGAAGACTATGCCCCGCAAGCTATCATCGGGCTGAGACATCTCTTCTGTCAAACAAAAAAAAAAACAGGGTTATTACAAGTTAGCAATCACTCAAAGATAAAGACAAAGGTTAAAGCTAAAAAAGCATATGAATACTGAGGGAGCCCTACCCCCCGAGCTGGAAGAACCTAAGACGATTATTTCGCGAACTGGCGCAGGTTCTAGGTTCGGTTCTGACTCAGGGCTAGACTCTTCTACATACTACCTAAGACCCGGAGCATAGGTACCCCTCTGGAGTGATGGCCATGTGCGTAGGTTGGTCCCATACTCCTCGAATAAGATCGACCTAAAAGCTAGGGTGTTATCTACTACTACGGTACCCCTAGGCCGGCTCTCTTGGTGATCCAGCACGAGCCGGTCAACACAATGGAGCAAGAGTGTGTTCAGGTCCGGTGACGATGGACGATCTGCCTAGGATTGAACCTAACCAGCCGGGGGTCTGCAGTGGCCCTATCTAAATTCTTAAACAAGTAAGGGTTACCTTGGCCGGAAGGACCCGCGGCTGCTCCGGATTGGACCCTCTCCTCGCCCATCCTCTGGGCAACCTCCAAGGCCCTCTTCCTATTCCTCACGAGCGGAACTTCGGCCGCCTCGTCCTCCTCGTCTTCCTCTACAGCGACCTCCTCCACAATGAGAGGTCTGTTGTCGCGGGCTGGGGGCGGCCCCCGGGGCCTCTTCAGGTTCAGGGTCTGATTTGGGAAAATCAGTTTGCAGAACACCATCGTCTCGTCCGTCACGAGCACGCGATAGTCCTTCTCACTAGGGGGCAAGCCCGCCAGTGTTTCATATTGACCCCCGAGGGTCACAGACCTTTCGGTCCTCGCGTAGATGGCTGCAAGATTGGCTGGACTCAGAATGGAATACGGGAGGAGCTAAAATAAAATAACACTTAAAAGGCGAGGTAAGATTAGGGATTACTTACGAGGACGATTGAAATAGTGGTGGTCGCAGTTCCGGAACCCAGTTGACATGAAGAACTGGTCCTTGAAGTCATTTGGGTGGCTGGGCAGCTCGATGACCGCCGCCGTATTGGGAAAACGGATTAAATAGTAAAACCCGTCACCTCGCCCCCGATGATCCGGGCTGGCTTTGAGGCAAAATAAATATAAAATATCAGCAGGAGTAAGGACCTCCCACTCCTGCTTCTTGAATAAATACCTCAACCCTGCCAGCAGACGGTAGGAGTTGGGGGGGAGCTGAAAAGGGGCCAACCCCACGTAGTTCAGGAAATCAGCGAAGTACTGATCCAGGGGAAGGAAGGCCCCTGCCTTGAAGTGTTCATCGCTCGAGGCCACGAACGATTCATCGAGCGGCGTGCAGCTCCGCTCGCCATCCGCGGCAGGTCGGGCAATAACGGAGGCTTTCCCCAGTGGAATGTTGTGAGTGAGGAAGAGTTTGTTGATCTTCGTCTGGTCAGTTACCTTTGAGACTATTCTCTCCGCCTCAAAGAATGCGTCGGGGGCCACCTCGACCTCCTTCTCCACGGCCGGCCCGAAGCGGGGAATCGGGGAGCTAGGCATCACCGCCTTTCCTTTTTCCTGCTGGGTGGCCGAGCTTCCAACGTTCTTCTGAGGGAGGTTCTTTTTTGGAGCCATCTGGTCGCCTAGTGAACAAAAGAAAACACTTTAGAAAAGATGACCCAAGCAGGAGAAAGAAGCAATTATTATTTGCACGAGCTGAGGTAAGCCCAGCTCGTGGAGAGTGGAACCACGCGGTTCAGTGAACACGCGCGTATACTCCCAACAGATCCCAGATTACTCAAAATTCGCGTGTCAGGGGGTTTAGAATAGAATTTGCCTTGGGGGGGAAAGTTTCAATAGGCAGAAAATTACAAAACCGCTTAAAGGCGAGTTCCCTAAGCTACTCGGTTTTGCACCCAAAAATTTCCCAAAACTCCTACCCAGAAATTTTTCCAGAAAAAGCATCCTGAAACCCATACTCTAAAGCGATTTCCTACAACAAATGTGCCCTAACCTAAAAAGGTCTGTCACCCTCCGTATCCACACAACCCAGAAAACCCTTGCATGCGGCTACAGTGAATTTTTTTTACCTAAGCTACAGTAGCATGTTTTCAAAGTAAACAGGGTCAGAAAACTTACAGTGTATGGCTGGGAGGTAGGAAGGGCGTTGCGTTGGTAGGAGCTTCGTTGGTGAAGTAGCTTCCAAAGCTTCGGAGAAATCCGTGCGCCTAAGCTTCGTGAACGATGAAAATGGCAGCAACAGGGTTGAGAGTTTCGCTCTTCTGAAATATGGAGAGGGAAGAAGAAAGGAGATTTGGAAAATTTCGAATGAAAGGGTGGCCCGTGCGTAGGGTGGCCACCCCCTTTTTATATACGTGAAGGATCACGTGTAGAAGGCTCTTGGATGGCCCTGGTGAGGGATCCGAGGCCTTCCACTCGAAATACGAAACGACTGCTGGGCATAGGCTAGGCCATTAAATGCGGTTCTCGTAAGACGTACCGTCACCACCCACGACGTTCCATGTATCAGACGCCTGCGTAAAGAGTGGAATGTGAAGAGTTTATGGGGAAGTCTAAAAGCCCCTACTGTGGTCTTATATATGACGTCATGTACCACGAGCAGGAGCTTGGGGGGCAGATGTACGCCCTGGTTTTCCTACGGGCTGATTAGCAGGCCGAGCTACGGACTAATCACGATTAGCCCATTAACATCCCCAAGACCGGAGCTCCCGTTTCGAGGTCGTATCTTCTTAGCTCAAGCAATCCCTGAGGACTCGCCAAGGTTGCCCAGGACTGGGGGAAGGAATCCGAAGGCCGAAGGTCGGGTCAGGGGAGAAGCTCGTGGCACGAGCTATGTATGGAGCTCTGACCCTCTGTAAAGTCAACACACGCAAGATAAACGTGCATATATCTGACATCACGTGTCCGATATCTCCCTGACTTCTCGGACACGCAGCAGGAACGTGCGTGTTCAGAAACCCACGGCTGGGTTGGGCCGTGCGGCCCATTACCTCCTTACCTATCGATTTGACCATACTTATGTGTCAGGTTTAGGAATTAATCATGAATGTCACAGAGTTGATATGACAAATAATAAGGTCACGGGATGACCTCCTTACCAACTTCCAGGTGCCTTCTCCTATAAATATGGAGAACCTGGGAGTTGATAAGGGTTGGGAAAAATAGTCTCTGAAGAGATATATGCTTTGTAACCAAATACCCAGAATATATCAATAATATTGACTAGTGGAGTAGAAGGATTTTAACCTTCGAACCACTTAAAAACGTGTCTTGAATCACCTAGTTCATTCTCTAAGATTCTATATCTGCGACAGTTCTATATTCAGCACTAAGCCCTTTCTCTTCTTCTCTTAATTACCTGTTGGCGAAGAACCGCGTCAACAGTTTTAAAACACAACTGTGCAACTAACTGACTCTACGAGGTTTTCAAAGACCAAAAGTGTGACTAACCGGAAGTTAAGGCTGTAATATTTGAAAATACTTAGTTTCATTAAAACTTGAAGTGTCAACATCTGGGATCCCAAAAATAAGGTTTACAAAATACTTACAACTCAAAAATAGATTTACACTTGATTGACTATCAAAAGAATAAGTTAATACAGCCATAATCAAAATGCCCCCAACCAAAGCAGTCGGGCAGGCCGAACATGTACGCACCGCCCCCACGCTCTCCATACTCATGGCTGGTTGACTGACCCCTTGCTTTTACCTGCAACACAGAGCACCCGTGAGCCGAAACCCAGCAAGGAAACTCATACAGTAAATAACATATGCATATATTATACCAGCATATAATCCATTGATAAACAGGAAAACCATCAGACTGACACAAACATGGCCATGCCGCCCAAGAGGCCTAACCCAAGCCTGGGGTCTCGGTCCTTACCGTAAGGATAACTCATGTATCCATTGGGTCCCACCCTGACTATAAACATCCCATGTGCTAGGTGTTACTTCCGGCCCCACGGCCGTTCTCAACCTTCGCCGCTCTCGGCCTTAGCCGTTCATTTCATTATAATCACACATATAGTACGTCTCGAAATAATCTTTCAATCATATGATAATTCATTTAAGGTTATACATTAGCACATAATACAATCTAGGGCCATGCTCTGCAATAACACTATGGGCCCATGCCCTGTTCTCGAGTGCTACAGTTTTCTTACCTGTATCCCGAGCTTTCCGATGCACCAAGGTCACAAGCACGGTCCTCTAGCACGAGCCTTTCCGAAATCCTAGTCACAACACACATAAAACACTTTTAATACTAACCAAACCCAAAACCACTTCTCGGGACCAATCCCGTACTCTCGGGACCTCTAATTCCTTAAAACAATACATTGGAACCATCCCCCGCGTCCACGGGCAAAAGCCCTAAAAACCCAACTTTTTGGCTGCCAAAATGGCCTAGGGCCGCGGCACTCCCCTCAAGGGCCATGGCGCCCAGCGGCTAGGCCACATCCTGAAGCATCCTCGCGCCGCGGCGCCCAAGAACAGGGCCGCGGCGCTCCTTCGCGAACCCAGATTTCTGGGTTTTCTCTTGCGTTTTTCCCGAGCTACAACCTCCCAAAATCATCCCAAACAAATACCTAAACCCCAAGATCAATTTAAAACTTCATATGAACCATCTAACAACCCATAGACACTAGAATCAAGATTAAAACACCATCACACCCAAAATCCACCCTTTGATTTATAATTTCAGCAAACTCAAACCAAAACTTTAAAAAACTTAACTCATGCTTTAGATTTCTCAAATCAAAACAGAAACCAAACTTAAATGTGCATAAAATCCTTACCTCAAGTGGAGAATTCACCCAAAAGCTTCCTTGATCTCCTCATAAACTCCCACTTCAGCCCCTTCTACACTTCTTCTTCTTTTTCTTCTTCTTGCCCTAGCTTTTTCTTTCTTCTAGTTTTTCTTCTCTTCAATCTTTATCAAAACCATCAAATGACCTAATGCCCAAACCGTGTACCCCAATATCCCAGCTGAAAATTGTCTAAATCCCTTGCCAAATGACCACTTTACCCCTTCCTAATAATCCTTCCTAACTAAACCTTCAAGGGCACTCAAGTCCTTTCACTTTTATTTCAATTCTACCATTTTCTATCTAAAACTTGTTACTCAAAGCAGTTACAAATGGTTACACAGGTTACTCAATCTCCAAAAACTATAACCATTAGTTCTCAATTCAACTTACGAAATTCCTAAAGTACCCCTAGGCCCCTTCCGAGCCGAATACAAAATCCCGTTGTGACTTTTAGACTAATTAGCTCACTAGGACCGTCTCGACGCGTGCATCACAATAAAAACTCCACACTCACGTGGTACAAATCACATAATACAATTATCACATTTATGCCCTCAACGGGCTAAAATTACCAGTTTACCCCCAACATACAAACGGGGCTCACATGCATCTGTATACCACCTAAACATGCATTACTAATCACATATTCATTCAAATTCATAAATTATCATGTAAAATCATTTATTGCCCTCCAGGCACGCTAAACAAGGTCTTAAACCTTATTAGCAACTTGGGGTGTTACAGTCAGTTTGTGGTTCTCTCACCATTCTTCTTGGAGCAAAACTCATAATGGAGCTAGGTTAAGCTGAGTAACAAGAATACTAAGCTAAGCTTGAAGATTTGGCAAGGGTTTAGCAAGGATAGGCCATTTGCTTGAGGTTAGACCTTGAAGTTTCTTCAGTTCTGGTTTTGATTTTTAACTAAGGTATCTAAGCTGAACTGGTGGGGAATTCTAGGGAAGTTGGAGCCAAGGATTGAGGAAGAGCAAGCTAAGGAGGTCTAGAGGCTAACTTGAAATCGAATTTCCATTAAAGGTATAAATTATGAGCTTTAAACTTTGATGTTTTGATTGGTTTCTGCTGAGTTTCTGAGGTTAGGGTCAACTATGGTGAGTTTTGAGATTAGGGATGCATGTGCTTGGGTTTTGAGTATTTGGAATGCTTGGGATGAGTGGAGTGTGTTAATAAGCTTGTTTTTAAGTTTGGTGAAGGTTTGGAGAAGTTTTGGTTGAGTTTGGCTCGGGGAAATCGCAGGAAGGGAAAATGTGATGTTGGCTGTCTGTGACTAGCGCTACAGCGCTAGCCTTTGGGCGCTATAGCGCTAGGCCATGCTTTCTGGGGGATTTTGGTTCTGCTTGTAGCGCTGTAGCGCCCTCCTTAGAGAGATGTAGTGCTGCCCTGTTTCCAGAAAGGGATTTTAGGGTTATTTACAAGGGTTTTTGACCAAGGGTTCGGGGTTCGATTCCACCACCCTGTTTGGTGGAATTAGGACTTCCTGGGGGCTCGGGATTGGTCCCAAGGCTAGGTTTTGGATTTGAGGTTTGGTGATGACTTTGACCTATGGTTGTGATTAGGTGAGCGCTAGGGCTCGAGACGGATCGTGCTCAAGGAGTCAAGTGATCAAAGCTAGCGAATCTAAAGGTAAGAAAACTGCACCCGGTTATGTGTTTGTGATGGGACTAAGTGCTCCCGATATCTATATAATGTCAATGATGGTATTATGCCATGGGACATGTGATATCGGCCTAAGGGTGCCGTACACAATATTTGCGCACAGGGCGCAGCTTGGCCACTGGTAGCCGAGGACAGCTTAAATATTCACTGAGCTCGGTTTAAGCGGGCCGGAGTCAGTGGGATAACGGAGGGTGCGGCCTGAGGGTGCTAACCCTAGTTATCATTATATTGATGTATGATATGAGTTGATATGTTTAGTATGCTGAATACTTGATTATCCTGAATGTTTATATGGTTGAGAATATGTTTATGCAATATGAGATATTGGATTGTCTGTTGATTGCTTATGCTCTGTTATTGTGTTTTCTTGCTAGGCCTTGGCTCACGGGTGCTACGTGGTGCAGGTAAAGGCAAAGGCAAGTTAGATCAGTCCTGAGACGGAGAGCTGCGGGGCTGAATGTACATAGCCAGCTGTTCGGTCGCCTTGGGCGAGGAGTGGATCAGGACAGGGATCGCTGAACTGTCTATTTTGCCTTAGTATGGCTAATGATGAATTTAAATTGTAAATCTTTTGTAAATGTTTTAACCTTAATATTTTTGGGATCCCGTGTAAACAAGAAATGTTTCTTTATAGGAAATGTGACTTTTAAGACCAAAATCTTTTAACCCTAGTTCCATTATGTTTCCAGTAACACGTTTTTAACTAAATGAATTGATTAGCAAGTCTAGCACTTTTATAAACACACAGTGTAACGGTCTTGGCTATCCAGGGCGTTACATTTTTACACTTTGTAACACTTAAATCCCGAAAGTTGATTTTGTATAAGTGAGGTCCTCAATCTTTTCAAATTGTATCATTGGTCCCTAAGTGTTATTTTTATTTATTTTTCTTTCAAAATACATAAATAAAATATAAAAAAATTGTGGATCAATCTTAAAAACAAATTAGACCACTTAATTTATGACAATATTAAACATGCCTTTTTTTTTTTAAATTCCATAACATTTTAAAATATATTTAATAGTTTTACAAATTAAATTAATTTTTCATTAAAAAAAATTCTTACCTATATTTTTATAATATTAATAATTGCACTATTAGGAGATTATTAATATTTATCATGTATATATTTATTTTTATTTTGTAAATTTTTTCTACAATACAACTTATAACTAATCATATATTTATGTGCACATAAATAACTTTATATACACTATTAAGTTTTAAAAAATATATGAAATAAACAAGCATAAACATAATAAAAATTGATAATATCAAGATAATCGAGATAATATAGTTATTAATATTAATTATAAAACAACAACGTAAGTATATATATTTTTTTAATAAAACATTAGTTTAATTTATAAAAATATTAAATATTTTTAAAAATGTTGTAAAAATATTTTTTTCTCATGTCATGGTTGTTATTTTCATAAATTAAATGTCTGAATATTTCAAGAATGATTCACCATTTATTTTGTATTTTTTCTGTATTTTAAAAGAAAAAAGAAATAAAAATAGTATTTAGGGATCTAAATGATACGATTTAAAAGTATTGGGGATCTAACTGATACAAAATCAATTTTTTGGACCTAAGTGTTATAAAGTGTAAAAAATGATGACTGCAGCTAAGAAAAAACCAGTAGCGAAAAAATTGTTCACCCATACCCTTAAGCTCTTATGGCACGTTTACTAGGTTGTAATCGAAATCAAAATAAATAAATGAACGAAAATAAAATATAGAAGAATCAGAATCATAATCATTATTTGTATAATGTTGTTTACTAAAACTGATTGAAAATGGAATCATAATCATTTTATTTTATTTACATAATCAGAAAATAGAAACAAATGCTAAAATTGACTAAATTATATTTTTTTATTAAAAAAAAATTAAACTAGTATTTTGGTGACATAGATTTTTAAAGGACAAAAATGTCTTTTGATTTTTAATTTTTAAAAAATAAAATAAAAAGAAAAAACAGTCACTAAGTGGCAGTTTTGTATGAGGAGTTCAAAAATAAGCTTAAAAAATAAAATAAGTCATTAACTAAAAAATTATTGGTTTAAGATTTTATTTAAAAAAAATTAATTTTGAAGTGTTTCACATTCCTTGGTATTGAAAACCACATGTCAGATGAGTTTCACTTGAACCCAGAATCAGGAAAAATTAAAACCCTTGGAGGTGTTTATTTTGAGTAGTTGAGTGACCTTGGAAGTGTAGAAGGACTTAGAATGTATGTAATATTAAACTCAAGTATATAAAATGATTCACTTTATTCTTAAAATACATGTGGGGCCACAAAAATTATTAATTTTACCCCGTAAAAAATTGAACCAAACATGAGAAGTGTTTTAGATTCTCATTCCTACCTTCACTTTACCTCATACCAAACACCCTCTTGGAGTACAAATTCTCTGATTAGAAAAATTCAAACCCAGTACTAAACACGAGAATGTGTTCAGATCTCATTCCAGCCTCCATATTCCTGCATACCAAACGATCCCTAAGGGTAATGCGATTCCTTGAGAGTTTGGAGGGAAAACTATTCTCATTCTTTTTTCCTTGACCCCTTCTACTTCTCTCATTCATTAGTTTAGTAAACATATGAATGAGAATCATTACTACAAAATTATACAAATTTATAATAGGTTAACATGCTATTAGTGTTTCCACCACTAGAGAGTAACAACATTTTATTTATTATTTTTAAATGAAACTACATCTCTAAATATCTTTTTTTTTTAGATTCCCATAGTTTTCGAGATGTTTATATTTTCCAATAAAAGGTTTTAAAAACTATATTTACCATAAATTATCAAAATAAAATCCCATTAGATTAGAAAATCAATCTAAATTTTATCCTTTTAACTAATCTGTTTAATATGATATATTATCAATTTAAAAGTGGAATATTATTTTATTTTCATTTTAATCATTATTTTCAATTTTTACTCTAATTAACAATCCTTATTACAATATTATAAACACAATCTCAACCAAAAAAATCATGTCTAGATTTTTTTTCTTGAAAAAAAGTGATTGGAAAAAGATAGATATTTCTTCTATAATAAAAGAACTTATTGTCCAGCTTAAGACATACAAATTCATTGGACAGCTTAATAGTGTGCACATTATATTATTTTAATATTGATTGAAATTTAAAAAAAATTAAAAAATATTTTACTCAATTCATATTAAATAGTTTGACATTTATTTATTAGTTGAACATAAATTTAAATTGAGATATTAAAATTTTACCAAAGATCTTGATTTATAATTATATGCACAATGTATGTAGTGTGACACTTGGTTTAGGAGGCCTTTCATGTGGCCACTAGAGAATTAGGAAACCTTTCTTTCTTTTTCAATTTATTTATTTATTTTCTCATAAAAAACAAAAATATCTAATTTATAAACAATAAAAAGTGATTCTATTTGTCAAAAAAAGAAAAGAAAAGAAAAAGTAATCCCAAATCGTGATCACAATTACGTGTTCAAAATCACAAAATATTCAATTTTATTTCCTAAAAAAAAAAAATCAATTTCATTTGAAAAAAAGTGATAATAATAATATAATACAAAAGTCAGATCAAAGACTGTAGTGTCTAGCTTAGCTACCATACCACTCCATCAACACGTTTCAGACGCTGATAAACCTCTCTCTCTCTCTCTCCTCACTTTCTCTCTCTATAAGAAGCCATAACCAACCAATCTCATTTCTCTCACACAAATCTATGTATATGAACTTTTAGCTCAAGCCATGTTTAACAAGGCACAGTCTTTCGTCTTCTTGTTCTCCTTGTTCCTGATCCTCTGCGGTCCAGTTCACTGCAGCCGCGTAATCAGCGACCAATCGGTTGTTGATCTGGTATCGGATGGGGTCGATTTCAGAGAGAAGGAGCCATCTTATCTCCGACTCAATAATCCCTTAACGTCGTCGTTTTCAGCCGCGGAGGCCGAGTCTACCTGCGAGCAGTCCTACGGTTTCTTACCCTGCACCACCACCGCTCTCGGTAATCTCTTTCTGATACTCGTCTATGGCTTTCTTATGTTCACTTCCGCCACCTACCTCTCCAATGGCAGTGAGCTTTTGCTTGAGATCCTCGGCCCTGGCCTCATCGGCGGCTTGTTCCTCCCCATACTCGGCGCTCTCCCCGACGCCATGCTTATTCTTGGTAATTCGCTTTTTTATATATATTCTATTTGTTTAATTCTGTCGAAGCTTAATTCGTAGTTTGGTTGGTGGAAAGAGAGTGAGAATCTGAGAATACCGTGGAAAAAGCAGAATTGAGAAATTTTCGGATCTTGTTATGCATTTCCTGACCACTGTAATTTGTTTGCTTGATTCTGATTTTGATTTTGATTTTGATTTTTTTTTTTATCTATGCTATGAAAAAATTGGAGAAAGTTGAGCTAGTCGACATCACCACTATTGGTAAATTTCGTTATTTTATTAAATAGAGGAATAATGGAATAATTTTTTTATTCATACGAAAATTATTATTATTTTATTAATATATCAAATTTTTTTTAAAAAAAACTTGACGATTCGATGTCAAAATTCAAATACCTTGATTTGTTTTGCTTCTATTTTTTTTTTTTTAAATTTTATTTTACATTTATAAGAAACAAACAAAGATAAGGGACCAACACAAGCCTGTTTATTGGGAAGTTCTATAATAATACAATGAACACTTGCTTTGTATTTCAGTTTTCTTTTTAAATAATAATTTTCACTTTTTAAACGCAAATTTTTCAATATTTAAATTTGGGATTGAGGCACTGTTCAATATTACACTAATCTTACTTTGAAATTAAGGGTAACGAGAAATTGTGTTAATGGGAGTGTTTTTTCCCCTTAAAAATGTAAATAGGTAACAATTTTATGTAATTTCAACCAAGAATTTTATAATGATAAAAAATTACTGAAAAAAATGTGAGGAGAAGAGAAACTATAGACTGACTACTCACTTATGAAATATTTAATTATTTTATGAGTTTTATTTAACGGAATACCATGTTTGTTTTTAGTTACTTGAAGTACAAGATATATTTATTTATCATGTCAAGTTTCTTTGACTTTTTCGATACCATTATCCTAGTATGTCATCATATGATACATTTTCACTTTTGACCAATGATTGAAATTATATTTGGATTTATAGTTATTAAATTTCCCTATATTCATTTGTAAGTTTTACTTGGTTGTGTTTTTAAGAATTGAGAGCATTACTTTATACTGTTGCCTCCTTGACTATGATGTCTCACAACTACCAAGAGTTTTATCTGATAATGGCTACCTTGGTTTTTTATGTATGAAAGTGTAAATTGAAAGTTAAAAGGCAAGACTTTATACACTCTTTAGTTTGAATGAACCCCATTTCGTTAATATGTCATTGTAAATAACAGACAACTTAGCAGATAGAATAAAATATAATGAATTAAGGCTGTCCACTAACTGTTCCTTTTAATTTGAACAGTACATGATTGAATCTCTTTTATTTTGTTTTAAATTGTATTAACACATAGAATTACTTTCTTAACTGATATGCACCCCCTTACGCCTCTTTTTCCTTGTTCCCTAGTATCTGGACTTTCTGGAACTACGGAAGTTGCCCAAAGTCAGGTTTCTGTTGGAATGGGATTGCTAGCAGGGTCGACTGTAATGCTCCTTACTGTAATATGGGGTACCTGCATTGTTGTTGGCAAGTGTGATATTGAGAATTCGGTTGCAAAAGATTCAACTGATACGAAAGGGTTTAGCTTGACTGGTACGTTCTTATCTTACTGAAAGGTTGTTTTTTATTACATTTTATGAGTGGCTGAAAGGGGTAGTTAATTTTCTGGCATATTCAAATTTTTGCATAAAAAAGAAATCTTTTTCCTGTTTGTGTTTTGTAGTTTTAGTTTGATTTAACTCATCCTAATGAAGGGAGATGGACAAGTTCGGTAGGACCTGTGTTGTAATTTTCTTTCAGGTTTTAAAAACTGCACACTATTACCTTATGTTAAAACAAATATATATAACTTGTTTTGTGACCCTATTAATTAATAAGAAGCTGGCCTGGTATAATTAGATACATATGTCCCTATATATGTATGTATGTATGTTTCTATAGAACATAAATAAAAAAAGTATTAGTTTCTGTGTCTGTGTCCTCGTCACTTCATCAGTAAAATAATTTCTAGCTATATTCAATGATAATACTGAAATAATGATTTCCCGATATGCTAATTAGAGCTAGCGAGCTAGCTTTGAATGCATCAAAATCACATCCAGCCAAGAAGCTGTGAAAGGTCTTTCATAGCCTGCTTTGAAACAACCATCGTCTTACAAATACTTGAAGCCAAAGATGTTACTGAACACAGTCCAACATCTCATTTAGACACAAACCAAAGTGGAGATTTTTCTTCACAAATTTAAGAAACGGCTATTTACCAACAATACTTTTTATATGATTCTATGGCACAACTCGGACTATTCTTTAGCCAAACTTTTGGGAGTGAGTTCACGAAGGAGATGTTTAATCTACCCGTCTTCACGTTTAATCCTAAATCTGCATAATTGTATATTCCACACCTTAATGTATTGCTACTTTCATGTATATAGTGATTTTGATTCATAAGGACTATACTTATTCTCACTTGAGGATTCTAATTTGGAATGGATTTTAGAGAATGGATTACGAAAAAGGAAATTTCTTAAATGCAGGTTCTGGAGTTAGCACAGATATTTGGACTAGCTATGCGGCTATGATTATGGCCGTATCTGTTATCCCATTTCTTATTGTTCAACTACCTCAACTTCTAAGTTCTACCTCCGGAAGACATTTAGCTGTGTTGATTGGGCTTATTGCCTCAGTGTTGCTATTGATTTCTTATTGCTTGTATCAGGTACGTCATTCTTATTGTATAGAAATTATGTTTTGTATGCAGTTTTTCAACTAGATTTAGATTTGTTTTTATTTGACAAACTTACATGGTCGTAGGCTTTTGATTGTATAATTTGAATTCTAGGAACTAGCCTATATTATAGTCAGTAATGCATCCAAACGAATCAATAAATCCACCTCTATTATAGTCTGTAATGTAACAGAACAAATCCTCATTGATTATTACACCTACTTCTTGCGTGTTGAGTTTGCTCTCTCATCTTCTTTAGTGAATGCCTTAAATTAACTTGAGAAAATAACAATGAGATTTCATTAGATTAACAACATTTTTTTGTTTTAATTTTCTTATCTTCCTTTCTTGCAATTTAAAATAACCTTCCTTCAAATTGACACTAGTTTCAATTCATACTCAAAACTTGTCAAATAAAATATGCCCTGATTAGTGCACAAAGTTGAAAGAGAGTAAATATTATCTTTCACAGAATAGTTGTTTGAGTTAGTGAGAAGTTCAAACAGATAAGTTGGTCCCTTGAGGAAGTTGTTGCTAAAAGAAATGTCATTTAGGTATTCCAGGAATCAATTTGGCTCAATATTTTTGGCTGTTTTTGTTTTTGCTATCTTTTGGCATCCATATTTTTTTGAATCTAAAGATTAAGCAAACTTCTTTTTTGACATCCAACAAAAAGGAACTTTGCTTTTTGCAATTACATGCATATACATTTGCAAGGTGGGAGGGTATTTGCATCTTTTTAGGCATTATTACAAATTCTTTTTGAAAGTTAATAATCTTTAGACGGTAGGTTCCTTTCATTCTTTGATTTATTAAGGATTGAGATTCCTTTTTGGTGGACTTCTCTTCCACTTACTGTATTATTCTTTTCCCATTAATATATTTATATATATATTTTTGAAAAGTAATAGTCCCTTTTTCTTTTAAAAAAAATACTAATAAGATTTTAGGAGAGGAAGGACAAGACTGGGTTATTTTCACACTGAAATAACTGGAAATTTGTGATCTAACGTAAATTTATATTAGCACATGACAAGACTAGACTATCAATGACAAGTCTAAGACACGTTATAGAGCTCCGCTCCACATAGTGTCAATGGAACATAAGACGGTCCTTTTTTTTTTTTTTAAATACAAATAAGACTGCTCCTTTAGCACCATGTTAGATACCCAATCGCATACACTACTAGGATACAGAGTTGCTAGATTTCATTTCTTGACGATTTCATTTCTTGACGATTTCATAATTATCCCTATTTTAAACTTGAAAAAAAATAATCTTAATTTTGGGAACTCTGTTTATTAGGTTGTATTATAATTTATAAGAAGGAATGGGCTATCCTGAATTGCATCCATGCTTATATAACTTAGGTAGACGTTAGTTCAATTCCGGATTTTGATACACATTCTGATCAGCTTATGTGGTAACTCCTAAGCCAATACTAATGTTGAAATCATTTATGTAAATTTAAACACACAATATTGTTAAAATCCTGATGGCTACTTGGGCTGATTCTAGAGTTTAATTATATCTGATTCCCCGTGCAGGTTTTCCAGCCTTGGATACAGAGGAGGCGATTAGATTATGCTAAGCATAAGCATGTTATATCAGGAATCTTGAAACATTTAAAGACGAGTAGAAGGCTCCTTACTGAAGATGGTGAACCCGATGTAGATGTTATATCAAAGTAAGATTGATTTTGAAAATGGAGTTACTAGTTTTGCTTTTGCAAGTTTGATGCCATTTTCTCATATCTTTCTACTAGACTCTTTGGGCAACTGCTTAACTTTTCAAATGGATATATCATGTCAGGTTATTTGACAAAATTGATGCGGACAATGATGGTGAGCTTTCTACTTCTGAAATAAGAGCGTTGATTATTGGAATTAATTTCGATGAGATAGACTTAGACAGTGATGAAGCTGCGAACAAAGTGATGGCTGATTTTGATACATCCAACAATAGCCGAGTTGATAAGAAAGAATTTATAAATGGTATTTCTAGATGGCTTAATGAGGCAAACCAGACAAAGCGATCAGGGAACGCCTCTTCTGACCCTTTAGATGAATTCCACGAGGTAAGTTTTTTGCTGATGAACCTTTGAGATGTGTTATTTTGCTTCTCTTCTAATGAGTTCATTATTCATGTACAGCAAACAAAGAAAGATCTTTTGGGAGGCCACGATCAAAGTGATGAGGTCCTAGAAGGTGTTGAGAATGCTAAAATTATAATAGTGAAAGCAGTGTTGTATTTGTTGCTGGGAACTGCGATTGCAGCAGCTTTTGCGGATCCCTTGGTGGACGCTGTCGATAACTTCTCAAGTGCTACAAGCATTCCCAAGTTTTTCATCTCATTCATTGCACTACCTCTGGCTACCAACTCCAGCGAGGCTGTATCCGCAATAATATTCGCTACAAGGAAGAAGAAAAGAACTTCCTCCTTGACATTTTCAGCGGTTTGTCTTTGTTTCCCTATTTTTTCCTTTCTGCATCATTGCATGATAGTATTACAGTTAACTGATGTCTTAGAACCCCAAATAATTAGTGAACAGTAAGTAGTTAGCAATGGATTTATGCTACTAACTAAGCCATCTTAGTACTAGTCTCAAATGGTGAAAAATTCACTGAAATACAAGTTTACCCTTTTAACATTGTGATCGCTTATAAATAATGCTCCAATAAGAACCTTAGATTGTCTCTGCTTGACATGCAACGAAGACCAATGTCCCAACACTGACTATGCAATTCTCGAACTGTGTTGAAGAATCTTAGACTCCTTTTCTTTCTCTTCTTTTGCTGAATGCAGATATATGGGGCGGTCACGATGAACAATGTACTTTGCCTATCGGTTTTCTTGGCCCTCGTCTACGTCAGAGGACTAACATGGGACTTCTCATCTGAAGTTCTCATCATTTTCATAGTTTGTACTATCATGGGTCTGTTTGGCAGCCTCCAAACCACTTTCCCTCTGTGGATGGCGTCAATCGCATTCCTGCTCTATCCATTCTCACTTGCTCTGGTTTATGTTCTGGATTACTTCTTCGGCTGGTCATAGACTCTTATTATGTACGAGTTATGTTGGCATACATGAGGGTAACTCTTCCTTTTTTTGTATTCAGATCAGAACACCCTCTTTTCCCATTTGGAGTCATTTGTATGATTAGTGTTTTGAGACTTGAAACTATGTATGTGAATCTTACTGCATCATATGATTGGAGCAGCTACTACCTCATCAAATTTTCTAATATATTTATAGTAGTAGTAATGGTGAGGTGTCATTTCCTTTTCCATTTTAGTTATGCTCTCTCTTTTAATAGTGTCTTTTGTGTCAATGTATTAGTCAATAAAATTGCTTGGCAGAGTTATAAAATGTAAGGATTCCCATGTCAAAACAAAAAGAAATTGGGGGCATTAATATATTTATTAGAATTTTAGGCGGCTTTCTTCATTGCCACTTGTTAATTTTGAATTAAAATTTTATTTGATTTATATTTTCCCTTCATTTTGTTGAGTACTAAGTAGTAAAAAAATGGAATTTTTAGCAAAATAATCTCTTTTTAATCACTTTTATACAATAATATTTTAGTAGTCTTTCGGACGCACAACACCTTGCCGAATTTACTCAATTCAATACATTTGCCTTTCATAAAAAATGATCTTTTAGAACGTTTAGAAAAAAAATATTTTCATCAATTACTCTAGAAATCAATTATTGATGTAAGTTGAACTTGAAGTGTCAAAGAGAATCAAACATGTTTATTTAACACCTTCAATTTTTTTTCAAAACCCATGAACTTTTGATTATGTGCCAAAAATGTGACTTTTTGAAATCTAAAGCTAAAAAGCAGAGTTAAGATTGAAGTGTAATAAACAATAATAAAATAAAAAAGAGACTAAGTTGCTGGGATCGATTGTGGAATGGCCATTGGCCAACATGTCATACTCTAAACCTTGACAATTATTTATATTTGGTTCCATTTTAGTTACTTTTTCAATTGTGTACATACTACACACCTATTTGTCTCACTCTGAAAAGGCTTATTAAAAGAAGACTTTGTAACTTATTCTGTTTATATAACCTTAGAAGGGTCCATAGCTTTCGCCATCTTTCTTAGCAAACACATCAAACAAAGTCACTCAATGGTGGTCACAGCTCACCCCCACGTGAAAACAAAGACTAGACAAAGCATATTCAGATCCTCACAATCCAATCCAAACACACCAAATGTTGTTGATTCTCTCATCAATCATACTCCAACTAATCCAACCAAACAAACAAAAAGAGAATCCAAATCCAAAAACCAAAAATTCAAAACCTACAAAAAGGTGTCATGACTGAATAGAATATGTTAGAATACAGCCTCATCACATGGCCAAGATCTTAGGCCCCTTTTTTGTGTCGGTAAAAAATGCAAGATTTAGACATATCTGTATGACTATATTCTACTTGTAATCTTTGCCAAAAATTACATTTATAACTTCAAAGTGAGATCAATATTTTCATCATCACCATCACCACCACTAGTACCATTACTCTTTTCTTTTTCAACTGCTTCATGGTTATTTCCCTTTGCTGGTGGTGGGAACAAGTTGTGTAAAGGCAGAAGCTGTTCAGCCGATGAGCCACTTATAAGCCCATGTTGGAAAATTGGCTCTTCTACAGTTCCCTATAAGCAAATTAAAGAGTTAGAATATTGATTGGTACAAGAAAAAGAATGACAAAAACAGACTAGTGAATTGGGTATGTGTTGTTTAATCTCACTTGAACTGGGATTGTTCCAAAATTGTGTGGTCTGTTGTAGTTTGGGAATGGTTGATAAAAGGAACCAAGACTCAACTTTGAGGCTGAAGATGTTTGAGCAGTAGTTGTCGGACGACCAAGTGCGAGAAAATCTTCTTTTGAAGCACTGTTGTTTTCTCTGATGCTTAGCTTTGGAATGGAAGTTGGGCATGAAGAAGAAGGGTATTCATCTCTGAATATAACACAAAAATAAATCATGGTGAACAAACATAACATGTGGTAGCAACATATCAATATAACGGGGCCTAATTAACAATAAGCTAACCTGAAATTTGAACTACCATGTTCTGGATTGATGAAGGTTACTTCATTTCCATATGAAAATGATGATCCATCTCCTATAGTTGGGGCATAAAAAGTTGGTTTCTTTAAGTTGAAAGAGGGGACTGGTGGATTGTCTACAAAGGGATATTGCCTCTTTCTTGAAACCATCTAAAGCACATTATAACCAGATTCATCTGATGAGTGTCCAAATCCGTGTTGAAATAATGAAAAAAGCAGTTTGATTTTGTCTTTTCGGTATAGAATCAAACTCGCGGAAAGTTCATTGTGCTTCCTAACTCCATTACCAACAATAGACTAACGAATTTACGCAAACAGAATGAAAGAGAATAAATAATAAACGGGCAAACCTCTTCTTTCTCCTGCTGAACATGTTGGGTATAGTTGCTATTGTAGCTTTGGTTTGAAGGGGGCTCTAAATTATAGAACAACTCAGAAGGCAGCCAAGTTGATTGTGGCACAATCACCTACAAGTTCAACAAATCAAAACTCCTATACACAAAACAAAATCAAAGAAAACCCACCAATTATGACTACTAACACAAGTATTTAAGTACATGAGAGTCTGATCCAAGATTCAAATATTTGGGGTTTCTTTTAAATCTTAAACAGGGCAAACCTTGTCTTTCTCCTGCCAAACATGTAATGAAGAATAGTTGGTATAATGGGGATCTATTTGAAAGTTCACTTCAGGTGCCACCCAAGTTGGTCTTGGCATATTCACCTACAAGTTCAACAGATCAAAACTCCTATACATACAACAAGATCAAAGAAAACCCACACCAAAGAATATTTAAGTACATTAGTGTGTGTGTGTGTGTGTGAAGAACCAAGATCCAAATCCCATGTACAAATGAAAAAAGATTTATGTATACCGTCGAAGAATAAGGAAGCTGGTATTGGGGTGGTTCTGGTGCTGGTGGTGCTGGTGCTAGTGTCCTTTGAGCCAAGCCAGAAAAAGGCCAAATGGGATTGTTAGTATGAGTGTTCTCTTCCTTGTGAGGACTAAACAACTCAGAATAACCCCTCTGTTGAGCAACATTATGATGAGCCAATTGATCAGAAGCAGGTTGACCCTTCTTGTGCTGTTCTTCTGATATGATTTTCTCAAGCTGTGCCACCCCAAGTCCTCTTTGCGGGGCTTTGTTTCTCTTCTTTGGCCCTTTGCCACCGCTGCCACTGCCGCTGCTACTACACATTTGATCTTGGTAATCCTCTTGTGCCATTCTCGTTGTATTCTTCTTCCATATAACAATCTATTCAACTCATTAGAATGAACAAAGGAGGGCTCAACGGTGGTAACTTAAAAATCAAATCTTGGGTGCAAAAATCTGCAGATTTATATTGAAACTAACTTTAATAAAACATAACCCACAAAATAAAAAAATCGGAAAATCTCAGAAAACCCAATTTTTTTGTTTGTCCTAAAGATCAAGAGTACAACCAAAAAAAAAATGCAAAATCTTTAGAGTATATGTGTAATATAGTCTGTCTTGTTTGTCGCCCAAAACCTCGCTCCAACTCCTTATTTGGCTCCTACTCCTAGGCCGACTCTCATGAAAGTCTGTGTGTGTCTCTCTCCCCTTCTCTGTCTTCAGTGAGACAACACAACACAGAGGTTTCTCTCTCTAAATCAAATGAAGATGAGAGAGAGAGAGTTGTATAAGGAATGAAGTAAGAGCCAATAATGGGTTAGAGATAGGAGCAGAGGTTGGTTTGTTTGATATTGGGTCGTGTGTAATGTCATGTATATATATGTCTCTGTCTATTTCATTATTGTGGGCCCCACACAACACTTGCATACAATTATTCACCACTAAATATCTTAGTAAGTAAGGTTTGTAATAATAATTTGAAGATATGATTAATAAATATGTTTAAATTTGAGGCATTTAATATAATTTTAAAAATAATTAGATTAATGAATTGTTCATTTGATAAAAAAATTTAGACTGATATAGTATGATAAATATGATTGAGTCATTCAAGATGCAAAACAATTTAAAAAATATATAACACTTAAAAAAATAATTTTTTATTTAATTAATTAAAAATTTGACAATTAAATATAAAATATGTTTAGTAATTCTATTTTTATTTATTATTTTTTAAAATTTGAATTAAAATTTATTAAATTTTGAAAATAAAATTTTTTCACTTTCAAAATTTTTTTAAACCGTTTTCGATTTTTTTTTTCTTCTTCAAATCAACAATCATATTGTTAAAAAAAAAAATTATCAAACACTTTTATTATTTTTTATTTTTAAAAACAAAAAACAAAAATAGTTACCAAACATATTTTTATTTTTTAAAAATAAAGAAACAAAAATAAAATAAATATTTCTATTTTTATGTTTAAAAAATTCAAAAACAAAAATTTTACCACACCCATATATATATTTTTACAACATAAAATTGACAGCATAAGTACCTGACCTTAAATTTTTTGTTAAGTGCCAAATAAGCACATATATGATAATGTGTGATTGGTCCACATTTAATTATTTTAAAGAAATTCATTAAAATATTAAAAATAATTTAAAATATAATAAAAAAATTAAAATTCATTTCTACATTCAATTTATTTAAAAAATTAAACTAGAAAAACTAAAAGTTGACTTAAAAATTACTAAAAAATCAAATTAAAATATTTTTTCCCTCATCTACCTTGTCTAATTCTTCCATTTGTTTCAAAAGAATTTGATGGCATAAAAAAATTAGAACAGAACTTCCATTCTTTTTTCCTCATCTACTCGATCTTCTTCTTCTCCTTCAACCTCAAGAGCCATCCCTAACCCAAACAAAACTCAAAAATCTAAAATTACAAATCAAAATCCAAACTCATCACTCATCAATCATTAACCAAGAACATAATACCACAGAGTTCTAGATGCACAAACTGTTATCCATATTTTCCACCTTGAGCATGTGACATTGTCAAGTGGGCCTCTTAGGCCCTTAAGAGAGGTCAAGGCCAAGCAAATACTGAGCAGCCAGGGGCTCGGAGGCCCAAACCCGTCTTAGGTTCAACGACTATCGAATAATCATATAGTTGTTACACCCAGATTTCGAGCCATAAGATTTGTGATCTCAAAAGCTGGATTCGTAAGGAATGGACTCGTAATGTCTGGAACACATGTTCGCAACCTAGGCACCGAGCCTGCGAAGCAGACGCAACTTCGAAGATGGTAGCCTCGAAGCCATTACAAGCTCGAAAGACAGACACTAGAACACGTCTGACCTCGGATGGCCTCGGATCAGGGGCTCCGAACCTGACATAAGTTTGAGCTCAAAGTAGCGTGATCTCTGGAAGATGTCACAGCTTGAAAGTTAATGAGAAGACCCAGGTGGGAACGGCACTAACAATGTAGATTTATTACTTGGGATATTCTAGTGAGTCATTTTAGAGAGACGCGGTCTGCATTGATTGTTCTAAATCCCCTATAATAAAGGGATATTTATTATGCAGTTATACGCCCCCTGATCTTCAGGGGACGTTTCCTTGTATATAGGATTACAGGCTTTTAATGCCATTAAATTTATTTGCATATAAAGAATAACTTCCCGAAATATGTGGGATAGTATTCTGAAACCTCCTCTATAAATAGAGAGGTTGTGCACCATTGTAAAGGACCGAAATTTTTGTGATCTTAAGAGAAAACTCTGGAGAATTCATTCTTGAAGAATTTTCAGAGATCATCTTGAGTTTAATAACAAAGACTCGTGGACTAGGCAGAGTTAACTGCTGAACCACGTAAAAAATCCCATTTGTGTTATCATATTTCTTTTGGCCATAATCAATTATTGTTTTCGTGCTCTTGTTTCACTGTTGACGAAAAACGGCGTCAACAGTTTGGTGCTTTCATTGAGAGCCTTAAGCATTCAGTCCCTGAACAAGTTATGGCCGCTAATAATCAGAACGTTCTTGAAGAAAATTATCTGAGATGTCCTGGGAAACAGCCGATGGAAAACCCAGATGTTGAAGAGAGAAGCGGATCCTCCGATTCTCGGGGACCACCCGCTCCACCAAGAGATGAGGATATGTATTACAATCCTGAGCGATATGTACCCATTGTGGAACTTGAGAACCGGCAGTTGAAACAGCAGTTGGCAGAAGCCAACAAGCGGAATGAGGAGTTGGCAAGGGTAGCCGCCGAGGCGCAGGCGGCTCAGCCCCCGCCTCCGCGCGAAAACCAAGCCCCTCCTCCGAGGGACGTGCATGTTCCTCCCCGAAGACCCCGTGGGCGTCCGCGGAAGAATGCTGCCACAAGAAGGCCGGAGCAACCTCCTGCACTACCAGATCAGTCGGCTCCCTCTAGGCCCCAGAGAAGTACCCGGGCTAGGGCCCCGGTTAATCCACCTGTGGAAGTACCTATGGGAACTGAGAATAACCGAGCCCTTGCAGATGCTCGGACTCAAGTCCCTGGGAGCGCACCAAATGCAACCAACCCATCTCGGGCAAACTTCGGACCATCTAGGCCGCGAAATGGGTGGCAGCCACCGTCACCCATATGGTTCCCTCTATCGCCTATAAGATATCCTTCACCTCCTCGCAGGAATGCTCAAGCAGTTCGAGATCAGGACGAAAGGCGTGCAGGGAGGAGACAAGGAAACAGGGAAGATTTCCAGGAGCGGAGAGGTGCCTTATCTGAAAGAAGTTAAACATCTCGGTCTCGCACGGCGGAAACGAGGCGGCATGGAAAAGACCCATCTCGAAATAACCATGCGACAAGTTTTACTAGTGATGACTCTGGAAATACTAGATCGGTCAGCATGCACGATCGAGGTCGAAAGAATACTGGGAGCCGCAGGAATCGCTCCGACCTACGAGAACACTTGAATCAAAGTCGAGGTAATGTTAACCCAATAAACCCGGACCTGAGGGATCACTTGAATAGGCGTAAAGACCCCCTACGAAGGCACAAGCCTGGAATTGTGATCGACGACAACCGATTCCAGACAGTACCCCTCGCAGACCCAGTCCAGGAAAGAATTGATCAGTTGGAAAATGCCTTTAGGCTTTTGAAAAACGAGCAAGGTCAGGATCGATATGAAGATTCTGATGAGGATCTTGAACAATTTGCTCCCCATATTTCTAACACTCCATTTCCCCAAGGATTTTGGATCCCTCACGTCCCAATGTTTGAGGGAAAGTCCGATCCAATCAGCCATTTGAGTACATTCAACACCATAATGAGAGCAAGCAACGTGGGTTACGAGCTCAGATGCATGTTATTTCCAGCATCATTGACAGGACCAGCCAAAAGCTGGTTCGAAAAATATAAAAGACACTCAATAACTTCTTGGGAGCAGCTGTCTAAAGACTTCAAGAAGCAGTTCAGAGCCATGATGGGGGTTAGACCTGAGGCGTCAACCCTGACTAACGTTCGGCAGCAGCCAGGAGAAACATTGAAAAGTTACCTTACAAGGTTCAACTTGGAAGTTGCCCGAGCTCGGAACGTGGACGACATGCAGAGGAAACCAGTGAGGTCCCTAACCGAGTTTAACAAACGGGCACAGAGGTTTGTCAATGTAGAGGAAGCGAGGTCGACACTTAATGTGACTTCCCAACCCGCAACTACAACGATAAACGTAAACTCTGCCTCAACCTCGGCGGACCCACCAGCTTCAAAGCCTGCCGTGGAAAACCCTTCCAAGAGAAAAAAGAATGAAGGGAGTAACCCTGAGGCCGAAGGAGGAAAGAAAAAAAAGGGGGAAAGATATTTCTCCTTGTACAGAGTGTACACCGAGCTCAACGAGTCTCAGGAAAACATATACCTGGCTAATGAAAACCAGGTCCCTTTCAGGCGTCCGGACCCAATGAGAAATCAGAAGTCTAAGAGGGACTCCAGCAAATATTGCCGATTTCACAGAGACACCGGGCATACTACCGATGAATGTCGACAGCTGAAAGACGAGATTGAAGGATTGATCTCGAGGGGTTACTTCAGACAATATGTCAAAAACCAAAGTACTAATCAAGCGACCGCGAGCCAGAGAACAGCCGCGCTGCAGCCCACACAGAACAACAATTCCCGAGCTAGGGAAGAGGATAGGCCCCCACCGATAGATGGAGAAGACGTGATAACCATCTCGGGAGGGCCTCATCCCGCGGGCATGGGCAGAAATTCCCAAAAGAGATACGTTAACGAGTTGAAGACTGGGGATGGGTCTCCGTATGAACCCGAACCTAGAGCTCCAAAAAGTCAAAGGGTTGAATCTCAACCAATAACATTCACTGAGGAAGACGCGTCCCATGTTTAGTTTCCTCACCATGATCCGCTGGTCATCACTCTCCAGCTGGCAAACAAAAGGGTCCACCGAGTTCTCATAGACAATGGGAGCTCAGTTAACATTCTCTATAAAGCAACCCTTGAAAAGATGGGACTCTCCCTTCGCGACCCGAAAGCTTGTGCGACTACGCGATATGGCTTTTCAGGAGAAGGAACCGCCTGCATGGGGTCCATCGAACTCCCCGTGACCTTGGGAGACTACCCAGTCTCAACAACCAAGATGATGGAGTTCGTGGTAGTAGACCTGCCTTCGGCCTACAACGTGCTGCTCGGAAGACCCACCCTGGTTGGGCTGGGGGCAGTCTCGTCCTTGAGGCATCTGACCGTTAAGTTCCCGACCCCTAGTGGCGTCGGAACATTGAAGGGAGATCAGTTAGCTGGGAGGGAATGCTACAACATTTCCTTAAGAGGAAAGAAACAGACGAGCACACAGGCACTCATCATTGTTCAGAATAAAGACGGGACGGTCTTAGAGATTGATGAAGAAATCGATCCAAGGGTTGAGGAGAAAGCTGACCTCGAACCCTTAGAAGAGCTCGAAGAGATTCAGCTCGAAGAGTTAGATCCCTCGAAAAGGGTAAAGGTTGGAAAACACCTCTAGGAAGAGACAAAATAGCAACTAATTTTCTTTTTAAAGAAAAACCAGGATGTCTTCGCATGGTCACATTCGGACATGGTAGGGATAAGTTCGAATATAGCAAGCCACGTGCTAAATATAGACAAAAGCTTCCCTCCGAAGCAACAAAAGCGAAGACATCTGGATGACGACATAAAGAAGGCACTGAAGGAGGAGGTTGATAGGTTAAAAGCAAACCGATTCATTAGGGATGCTTTTTACCCTGACTGGGTAGCCAATCCAGTGTTGGTCCCAAAACCTTATGGACGTGGCGAACCTGTATTGACTATTCAGACCTCAACAAAGCTTGTCCGAAGGACTGTTTTCCACTACCGAGGATTGACCAGCTCGTGGATGCAACGGCGGGGCATGGACTGATGTCGTTCATGGATGCCTATTCTGGATATAACCAAATTCCCATGCATGCCCCCGACCAGGAACATACGAGCTTCATAACGGATAAGGGGCTATACTGTTATAATGTCATGCCATTCGGGCTCAAAAATGCTGGGGCCACATACCAGTGGCTCGTGAATATGATGTTTTCAGAACAAATAGGGAACAACATGGAAGTTTATGTTGACGACATGCTTGTCAAGTCTCAACTTAACAATAACCACGTTAGTGACCTCGAGGAGTGCTTTGGCGTGCTCCGGAAGTATAACATGAAACTGAACCCTCATAAGTGCACCTTCGGCGTATCTTCAGGAAAATTCCTGGGCTTTATCGTGAACGCTCATGGAATAGAAGCCAACCCTGACAAGATCCAGGCCCTGATTGACATGTCCTCACCTCGAAGACACAAGGATGTCTAGAGTTTGACCGGCAGGATGGCAGACCTAAGTAGGTTCATATCAAAATCTACGGACAGTTGTCTTCCGTTTTTCAACCTTTTGAGGGGAGGTAAGAAATTTGAATGGACGGAGGAATGTGTGCTAGCTTTCCAGGAGCTTAAAAAGCACCTCGCAGAACCCCCCATCTTATCAAAACCTGTTACGGGAGAAGTACTCTACCTATACCTTTCCACCACCGAACACACAATAAGTGCAGTGCTTGTGCGAGAAGAAGAGAAGGTACAGAGATCCGTCTATTACATCAGCAAAAGGTTACTGGGGGCAGAGTCGAGATACCCCTTGATGGAGAAGCTGGCTCTCAGCTTAATTCATTCATCTCGTAAACTTCGACCCTATTTTCAAGCACACCCCATCCATGTGTTGACTGATTAACCACTTAGGCAAGTCTTGTCTAAGCCAGAGGCTTCAGGTCGACTTCTTAAATGGGTGGTTGAGCTCGGACAGTTCGAGATCACATACCACCCGAGGACGACCATTAGGGCACAGGCATTGGCAGACTTTATAGTGGAATGTACTGGCATGGCCAACGACGATGTTATAACCCCGGCCCACGAGCTGTGGAAACTTTATGTCGACGGCTCATCTAATGAAAATGGATCGGGGGCAGGGGTCATTTTGATTACCCCCACAAGGAGCAGATTTCATTCCGCCTTAAGATTCAGCTTCAAAGCATCGAATAACGAGGTCGAATACGAGGCTTTACTGGCGGGACTTTGTATAGCCAAAGAGCTCAAAGCTAAAGCAATACATTGCTATAGCGACTCCCAGCTTGTGGTTAATCAAATCTTGGGAGAATACCAGGCTCGTGGTACGAGAATGGAAGCTTATTTAGAGAAGGCAAAATCCGCATTGGAACATTTCGAGTTTTAAGCAATCAAACAGGTTCCCCGAGAGAAAAACTCAAATGCAGATGCCTTAGCTCGGCTCGCTACTTCCACCGAGAATGACAAACTAAACGTTGTGCCCATAGAACACCTCTCGGCACCAAGCATAAACGAGCCTGAGGAGGAAGACGTGTGTATGATTGAGTCCGAGCCTACCTGGATGACCCCGATAGTTGAATATCTCGAGACCGGAGTCCTTCCAAAAGATCGGAACTGGGCTCGAAAGTTAATGTATCAACTTCCCTGTTACACCATTTTGGACGGAAATCTGTACAAAAGGGGGTATTCCATGCCCTTACTCCGATGCGTAACTCCACCCGAAGCCAAGAAAATCATCGAAGAAATTCATGAAGGGTTCTGTGGAGACCATACCGGGGGGCATAGCCTGTCCAAAAAAATCATACGCCAAGGATATTTCTGGCCTACCATTAAATCGAATTCTTTCGAGTACGTAAAGAAATGCGACAAATGCCAGAGATTCGCCACGATTCCTCGAGCTCCACCATCCAAGCTGACCATGTTGACTTCCCCATGGCCATTCGCGGTATGGGGAATCGACCTCATAGGCTCTCTCCCAACTGGCAAGGGCGGTGTGAAATATGCTGTAGTTGCCGTGGATTACTTCACAAAGTGGACGGAGGCTGAACCGTTGGCAACGATAACTTCAAAAAGGTCCTTGACTTCGTGGTAAAAAACATCGTATGCCGATATGGGATGCCGAAGAAGATTGTATCCGAAAATGGAACCCAGTTTGATAGCGACTTGTTTACCAACTTTTGTGAGAAGAATGGAATAATAAAGAGTTTTTCGTCAGTGGCTCATCCTCAGGCGAATGGCCAGGTCGAAGCTGTAAACAAAACTCTCAAGAGTTCACTAAAGAAAAAGTTGGAGGAAGCAAAGGGACGATGGCCCGAAGAATTGCCCCAAGTCCTATGGGGATATAGGACTACAGCTCGAACATCAACGGGACATACCTCGTTCTCGCTAGCATACGGTTGCGAAGCTATGCTGCCTATCGAGGTCGAAATTCCAACAATACGAACTCACATTTATGACCAAAGCTCGAACCACACTCAGCTCGAAGAAACCTTAGACTTGATTGAAGAAAAAAGAAACGAAGCTCAGTTGAGGAACGCTGCCTACCAGCAATGAGCTACCAGGTACTACAACAAGAGAGTTCGAGATTGAAAGTTCGGTGTGGGAGACCTGGTGTTAAGACGCGTATTTTTGGCAACACGAGATCCAGCAGCTGGTGTGCTCGGGCCAAATTGGGAAGGACCATACCAGATAGAGTCAGTCATCCGGCCCAGTGTTTACAAACTAGCGAGATTGGATGGGAGCTTAGTACCGCGAGCATGGAATGGCGAACACCTAAGACCTTACTACCAATAGTATAGGAAGGATGTCGCCTGTAACCAGGATTATTTATTAGTACTATTTTGTTTACTTTTGAATTCCATCAAATAAAGATCTATTTCGTTTGATATGTTATATTTCTCTTTATTTTTGTAATCTCTCTTAATTTAATAACCTATGGTCACACTCATAGGATATTAAGGGGGCATCATTGGTATATATACCATCAGCTTGAAAAATAAAATAACATACACGAAATACATGCAAGCGTTTGGAAATAACCAAATGCACCAGTTGGGACGGTTTGGATATAACCAAGCTGTTAAAAACGTACAAGTGTTTGGATGTAACCAAATGCGCGAGCTAAGATAATTTGGATATAACCGAATTATTAAAAACATACAAGTGAATGGATTACAAACCAATCATAACCTTAAAAGGTTTGGAACAAACCAGCTAAAACTAATCGATAATAAGTTGGAACCTAAACCTACTGCGAGGTAAGTCGAGATCGAGGCTGGAATATCTTATGGGAAAATAGTTTCGAACTCATAACCTCGGAGAAATAACCGAGGACGAGAAAAAGTAACTAAGCAATAAGATATAACTAAACCGTTTGCATTACACACCATACAAGTACTTTCGGGTTCATGGTTAAAGTAATATCCGACCTTGATAAATAACGAGATTGGAAGCGGATAATTCGAGCAAACAATGCAGGAATGCATTGAGTCTCAAGCCTAAATCCAAACTATGTTTGTACGAATAAATAAACATATACGACTCTTTAATATAAAATGTGCAAAATATTTCAAACCAAGAAATGTAAAGCATATGTATTAAAATAAAGAAAAATTGTATCAGCCCTATGGGCGTAAATTAAAGTAATTACAAAGATAAAGGGACGCAACCCCGAGGTGAGGTTCAGGAAGGAGCAGTTCCCTTGGCCTTCTCAGCATCAACGACACTAGACCCCCCAGGACGAATAGCATGACTATCCTTCTGAGCAGCTTCACTCGCCTCAAGACGGGCATTCCACCGCTCTACATACTTCGCCTCAAGAGGACCCAGGAAGCTAGTGTCGAGGTCGGCATTGTCAACCCAAATTTTGTACATGGCCTGGTCGACCGCCTTTTCCTTCTGCTCTTTGAAATCGTCAAGGAGGCGGGCCTTCTCACTTTCCATGATGTCGAAAGTGGCAGCTTTCTCCTCCTCGAGTTTAGCATTAGCCTTCTCCAGCTCCGCAAGACGAGTCTTCGCCCGTTCAAGCTCGGCCTTTATCTTCTCCAGCTCCACAAGATGAGTCTTCCCCTGTTCAAGCTCGGCCTTCATCTCCTCAAGCTCGGTCTTTGAGTCTTTGAGTTCATCAGCCATCTTAAGTTGGAGATCTCTCGACTCTTGGGCCAGAGACATGCTCGTATGCACCTCGTTGGTCAGCTTATAATTAAGCTGTGCTAAAACGACGAGGGCCTGAAACACAAAGGATGAATTAGGTCACGAGCCAAGATGTAAACAATTAAAGGAGAGTTGCGAAAATTACCGCGGCAGTAAGTTCAATACTCTTATCATAAAGAGTATTACAGTCTGGGGCCTTGTGCACAAGATCCCAGTGGTCGGCGCCGAAGCCTGAAAAACTCTGACCCACTCGAGAGAGAACGTCCGAGCTAAGCACGGCCCCTTGGGTCCCAGCAGCACCGTCAAGCACGAACTCCTCAACATGAGGGCGGGCCGTCGGCAGTAGGACCTTGGAGATGGAGGGTTTCTTCGGAGGCTGGCCGATTGTTATTTGAGTTTCGGCTGAAGGAAGCAAGGTGGGCGCGGTCGAAACAGATGCATCGACCTGGACAGTCGGCTCCTCGGCTGTGCTCGCAGTAGCCTGAGCCGTTGGGGTCTTCTCGGTGCGTCTGGGGACCTTAGATGGCTGATCGGACCTCCGCGAGGCTCTCGGGCGCTTACTCTTTTGAGCTCCAGCTCCCTTGTCACTGAAAAGCACAGCGTCAAGGTCGGGATCCATAGCACCTGCACAATTCCAATCGAAGTTAAACATAATGCTAATAAAATTGGAAGAAAAAAAAAACCAAGTAAAGAAAGACCTAACTGGAACTCTCCCCCGAGCTTGAGCTCGGAGACCACGAAATTCCCCCATCTTCAGAAGAGGTGGGGGGAGTACCTTCCCTATAGGTGGACGTCAACCTCGAAAGGTCCCTATAGTCATTGGTCCCATATTGGATGGCTATCCCGTCTCACACCTCGTTCAGACTGTACATAGTGTCATACTTCCCGAGCCAACTATCAAACCTATGAACTCGGTCATCTACCTAAGTCCATATATAGAAGTGGTCCCTATCATCCGGGAATAAAACTAACCTATCGGGTTTGTGTTTTAATAAGGTCGGGGACCACATTTTTGAGCTAAGGATGACTGTACCTTGATCATCCGAGTCCGACCTCGAGGCTTCGTCGTTGGCCTCGTTCCCCGACTGCGGGCTCCGTCGGCGAACCGGAGGCGGGGGCCTCACCTCTCTCCTCGGAGGGAGGATGCCAGTTGGCAGTGGCACGAGCTCCTAGAGGTGATACTTTTTATTGGACCAATCCAAGGTGGACTGGCCATCTCCCAAAATCCCACAAGCTCGGAGCTTACTCTCATGCAAAAGATATGAGAGAGACCTCCTGCCATAAGGGAGTTGGAGCAGAGTCTCTCTATCCTCCTTCATCGCGTCATCGGGAGTAGGACGGTGAAAGTTGGCTGGAAAATAAGGCACATTTCAACTAAGTACGAACCTACAAACAAAAGTCCGAGCACAGAGATAAAAAAGGTTGGGATACTTACGGATCCGTCTGAATGAGTAATATCGAGACGGTGACAGGCCATCTGTCCAGAAGAAGGCCTTCTTAAAGTCAGGTGGGTGGTTAGGAAGGTCCTCAAACACCTTTTTCTCTTTGGGGTAGCTTGAAAGATAATAGAAGCCGTCTCCTCCCTGAGCCCGGGAGGGGTTGCTTTTCAGACAGAAGAGATACAAAATCTACTGTGGTGAAGGTCCTTTCCACTCCAACTTGTGGTATAACGACCTCAGGGCAGACAGAACCCTGTAAGAATTAGTGTTGAGCTGGAACGGAGCCAACCCAACAAAGTCCGTGAAGTCCTTGAAGAAAGACTTCAAAGGCAGTAGCGCTCCTGCCTTCATGTGCTCCTGGCTCCATGCCGCATACCTCAGCCTGCTGTCAGGGTTTCCATTCCCTGGAGCATAGCAGCTTCATTCACTAGAGGTTGGAGCTCGACACCTTAAGGAGCTTGACAACCTGAGACCATGGAAGGCCAGGATATCAGTTATCTGATTTATCGAGGTGACCGAGCTCCAGTAGTGCTCGGCTTCAAAGAATTCCCTCCTCGATTGCGAGGTAGAGGGCTCCCCCATCAGTGAGAATTGGAGCTCTCCCAGACTGTACGCAACGGTCACTTTTAACCTAGGGTCGAGGGGGATCGGCCTGGGCCCTGAATTGGATTCTGGATAAAGAGCCTCTCGAAGGGTTTTCCTCTTCCTTTCTATGACCTCAACGATTTGGCGGCGATAATGAGCTCGGGTCTCCTCCTGTTCGCGCGCGAGATCGTATTCGCGAATCAGACATTGATTCTGAGCAAATAGCGATTCTGGGCTCGGGGTTTTTGGCGAGTAAGGAATTGCCAGCAACGACCCCCACCGTCTTTCCAGATTCTGTGACATCTAGCGAGAAAGAAAAAATGGTGAGGGCCATGCATGCAAGGGTTCAAGAATAGCGAACTTGACAAGACAAACTTGGAGAGTGCTCGGGTACGGAACGAGCTCGATACTAAAAGCCCGATTAAGAGTCGGAACGTGTATTCTATGAGTAAAAGGAGGAGAGTGGATAAATTTTTTGAAAATCCTGAAATATCAGGGAAAAAGGGTGATGGTTATTCAGGGATGGTAATCTTGGGTATCGTGCGTTCTTTAAAACCAAGATTTTGTACTCGATATCTTGGTGTGCAAGATATGTCTTTTAAATTTTGAAACCCAGAAAAAAGAGACCTTGTTCTACACCAAAACTGGATTTGGAACCAGTGACTTAAACCTAGCATGGAGACTTAAACGAGAAAGCCTATCGGTCAAAAGTTTCCTAGCATGACAAACTAAGAAAGTAAACTAGTGCATTCCCAGAAATAAAACAATAACGCAGACAGAAATCGGCATAAAGGAAAATAAAAAGATCAGATACTTACACAATAATGGTGGTTGTAGAGAAATCGTTGATTGAAGGAGAGGCTGCAGGTATGACCTTACGGTCTCGAGCATACTGGTGGTCCTTTGTCTCTTCGGCTGGGAGAACATGCACAAGAAAAAGGTCCTCTGGGATGGTTTCTGGTTTTGCCTCTTTTCTTTCTTCTGATGAGTGCAAAATAAGAGGAAGACGATGACTGAGGTCTTATATATAGATGGTAAAAAAAGAAAAGAGGATTAATCTGAGCCATTGAATAGAACCCTTATAAAATCCAACGGATAGGGATTGATGACATGATGGTACCAGAAAGGTGGCAGGCGAACGATCGTGGGCGGACTTCCAAGGTACTCGAGTACCTTGAATGAGCAATGCCCAACTGACACGTGTCCATTTTCAAGTATGTGACGGTGCGGTTCCCGAAGGAAGCAGTTCAAAAGTTTCCTTCTCATAGGATTCGAACAAATAGTTTTGAGGGGGCAAAATGTTACACCCAGATTTCGAGCCATAAGATTTGTGATCTCGAAAGCTGGATTCGTAAGGAATGGACTCGTAATGTCTGGAACACATGTTCGCAACCTAGGCACCGAGCCTGCGAAGCAAACGCAACTTCGAAGATGGTAGCCTCGAAGCCATTACAAGCTCGAAAGACAGACACCAGAACACGCCTGACCTCGGATGGCCTCGGATCAGGGGCTCCGAACCTGACATAAGTTTGAGCTCGAAGTAGCGTGATCTCCGGAAGATGTCACAGCTCGAAAGTTAATGAGAAGACCCAGGTGGGAACGGCACTGGCAATGTAGATTGATAACTTAGGATATTCCAGTGAGTCATTTTAGAGAGACGCGGTCTGCATTGATTGTTCTAAATCCCTTATAATAAAGGGATATTTATTATGCAGTTATACGCCCCCTGATCTTCAGGGGACGTTTCCTTGTATATAGGATTACAGGCTTTTAATGCCATTAAATTTATTTGCATATAAATAATAACTTCCCGAAATATGTGGGATAGTATTCTGAAACCTCCTCTATAAATAAAGAGGTTGTGCACCATTGTAAAGGACCGAAATTTTTGTGATCTTAAGAGAAAACTCTGGAGAATTCATTCTTGAAGAATTTTCAGAGATCATCTTGAGTTTAATAACAAAGACTCGTGGACTAGGCAGAGTTAACTGCTGAACCACGTAAAATATCCCATTTGTGTTATCATATTTCTTTTGGCCATAACCAATTATTGTTTTCGTGCTCTTGTTTCACTGTTGACGAAAAACGACATCAACAATAGTAAAGGGCCTGGACCTGAGACATAGGCCCGAACCAACTTCATGGACTCACCCAATCTCCACCCTCCGGGGTTTAGATCATTGTGGTAGACGATCCATCCCAAGGGACGGATCCCATCATGTGGGATCTGGATGAAGTTTCCGGTTTCATCCTCTCGATCCAACTCACTACCAAGATCTTTCCTTCGATCCATCATCGCTAGCTGATGTCCATCTTGGTAGAAGAACCCGGACCTTGGTAAATGAACCCAGAGTATGCATCCGGGTAGATCAAGGCCAGTTCTTCATGTAGCTGACGTGTCCCCGAGAAATCTGGCAGTTGGTCTCCCTAACTAACCTGCAGAAAGGGATATGCATGGAATGTATGATGTTCCTAGGGAATGGTACTACCACTACTCTGACAGATTCTGTCCCCAGAATCTCCCTGGTAGCCCATGCAGATCAGTTCGTACTAACATACAAATGGCAGTTGTAAAGCTCTACTATGCTTAAGCCGACCTAGTGGGCCTAGATTAACAACATGTAATCATGTTACACTCTTGTATTATAACTCCGTTAGATAGCACTTATGATTATATCCCTATTGAGCCCGGATTAGTCAGGCCCAAACTACATGACCACCGATAAATAGAGTCATTTGTGCACTATAGCAGGGATCCGATTTTCTCTTCTATGCATAAACGCTGCTAAACTTGCAGAAAAACTCCATTGTTAAACTCTCTAAAGCTCAATACTAGTGACTCATGGACTAAGGCTCATTAACGCCCCAACCACGTAAAAATTGTGATCTTGATTAATTTGTTTGCCTTTCTTTCTAGCTCTTATTTCTCAAAATATTTATAGTTTTTGAAAAACTCGGTAAACATTTTGGTACTTTTATTGAGAGCCAAAAGAAAGCTTGAACCAGTACTTGTCATCTACAAAGATGGTGAATACCAGACATACTGTGTTTGATTCTGCTCAACAGCAATAGGACAATGGAGAACCATTGCAAAACCAACAACTTCCTCAAGATCAACCAAAGGATATACCTTATCATGGGCCCCTGCCTGATGACTCCCAGAACTTCGGAGAAAGGGGCGAGTACTACGAAGAAGACGGAGAGGGGTACGAAGACCATGAGGCCGAGAATCCCATCAATCTCGGCGAAAATGATGTGGAGCCCGAACATGAGGACCTCGAATGGTCCGTCTGAGACAACAGGTCCTCGATCAAGAAGCAAGGATGGTGGAACAACAAGAAACCACCCGCCAGATGCAAGAGTTCCTCCTGGCTCTTCAAGCATTCATTTCTGCTCAGGGATTTATAGTTAATCCCTCAACTGTTCCTCCCCCAGGAACTCAGCCACTTGTCCCACCTACAGGGTCTGGCGCTCCCAACAATGCTACAACCCCTACTCCTCCTCCGGGACGATCCACTCATCCTGGAGCCGGTCCTTCGAACCCAACTCAAGAAAAAGGTAAAGTCAAAGAGGTCTATCCCATAGAAAAAGAAAACCCCCAAAACAAGACTCCTCTAGCTCCAAAAACTAGGGTGGACCCAGGGCATTTCACTAGGAAAGAACGGGTTAATCATGTCCCAGGATGGAATCACCCGAACAATCTGCAGGGGAAACGCCCACAAGGCTCCAAACCACGGAATGTCTCGAGACATGATGACCAAGGAAGACATTTTTATCCCAGCACCTCTGTAAACAAGGATCATGGAGGGCGTAAACGCAGAGAGGAGCCGAAAGCTATTAGTTCGGGAGATGACACATCCTGCGTCGATTTGCGAGACAACCTCAATGCTCGAAAGGAGCAGCCCTGTAAAGAAAAGATTCACCCTTGAGGAGGAAATTTGAGGAATAACCTCAACAACATGAGGAATGAAAAAGTTCCCATTGATGATGGAATGGCCACACAGTTCATAAGGTCATGGACCGCTTGGTCCAAAAACAAGAAGGTGAAGGCTCCGATTCTGAAGATGAAGAAAAGGAACCGTGTAAAAAACACATCCTAGATGTCGTGTTACCCAAGGGGTTCAAGATGCTGGACATACCCGCCTACACCAGAAACACTGACTCGAGAAACCATCTATCCCACTACAATCGCCTGATGACTGTAGCCCATGTCTGCGACAACGAAAAATTCCTATGCTTTTCGATCACCTTGGCCGAACCCACCGAAGAGTGGTGGAAAAGGTTCAAGACAGGATCAATTTAATCTTGGTCTAGATTGCAGTCAGCTTTCCGCAAACAATTCGTAGCCGCCCAAAAACTAGACATGGAGGTCAGTGTGCTGGCCAACATTAAGCAACATCCCACCGAAACCCTTAGGTCTTACATTCAACACTTTACAGAGGAAGCTTCAAAGAATAAGGTGGATGATGGACAACGCTGAGTAGCCCTCCAGTCCGGAATCAGAGCTGGATCCCCTCTCTGGGATGACATGCAACGCAGTAAGGCGGCTACCCTTGAAGAATTTATAAGGAGGGCTCAAGGCTTCATCAATTGGGAAGAAGCTTGAATCCAAGCTTTTCGATGGCATCCAACACCTCAACCAACAACCTAGACCATTTCTGGGTACAGGGCGCAATACCCGACGAATCCCTATCTGACACTTCCAGCAATATCTGGGATACAGTTCATGTAATGACCCATATTTGCTAATAAGGCTTAGGGCTTTGATTAGCGTGCCTAGAGGGCAATAAGTGAATTATTGTTATAATATGTGAATTTGTGTGAATATGTGATTAGTGATGCATGTTTAGGTGAATTAAATATGCATGTGGGCCCTGTTTGGTTATTAGGGGCATGTGGGCCCTGTTTGGTTATTAGGGGCATGTTTGCAATTTTAGCCTGTTGAGGGCATAAATGTGATAATTGTGATATACTTGTGATATATCTGTGTTGCACGATCTGAGACAGTCCTAGGGAGCGGTTAGCTAGAAAGTCACAACGGGGTCGAAAACCTGACTCGGGGCGAGTCAAGGGGTATTTCGGGTATTATATATTTTATTGGGTTATCGGGTTATGAAAATAAATATTTGGAGATATATTTGAAATTGGAATGTTTAGGAGGGAGTATTGGGGAAATTTACCATTTTTCTCTCGGGGACGTTTTTGGCACCCCGAGCCTTTGAGGTAACCTTAGAAACTAAGTTAAATAAAACAAACCAAGGAATACTCAGAATTTCTAAACCGACCCAAAATTCTCTTTTCTCTCTTTTGTTTTCTCTCAACCTTACCAAGGGGGAACTTTGAGGAGTTTGAGCTAGGAAATTCAGAATTTAAGGCTGGAGCTTAGGGGAATTGAATCTTGGAGCTTAGGAGATTAACTTAGAGGCTCAACTAAGCAAAGGTAAGCTCTTAAACTTGATGAAATATGTTGAATTTCTGTTGATATTTCAGAGTATGCTTGCGAGCTAAGTTGGGATTTGTTCTTGATTGTTAGGTTGAGTTTTGGGGTTAGTTTCTATTAGGTTTTGATGCTGAGGCTGTGTTAGAACTTTTGTGATGAATGCTTGGATTGATAGGTTGATTTTTATGGATAATTGGCTTGGTTTTAGAAGAGAAAATGGAGGATTTTTCTGGATTCGAAGGGTTGGGCCGCGACCCTGTTCTTGCTGAGCCGCAGCCCTTTAGAACATTGGTGTGGCCTGATAGCAGGGGCGCACGCGTGGCGCCGTACAGCAGGGCCGCGGCGCGTGTTGGCAGAAAAGAGGCTGGGCCTCTGGTTGAGCATAGGGCTGCGGCATGGGATCTTAGGGCCACGATGCTTAATGCATTTTTGGGCTTTAAAGAGGTTTTAGGCTCGGAAATCCAATAGTTAAGGCTCAGGATGGATTTTATCACCCAGATTGATAGAATTCAATGTCCCGGAGACTAGAATTATTACCCAAAGTTATTTAATGGATTAGAACTTGATGGATGGATATTTTTGGTGCGTTGTGACTAGGGTTTCAGCAAGGCTTGGACTAGGGGACTGTGCTCGGGATATCGATGCCTGGAAAGCTCGGGACACAGGTAAGAAAACTACTATTCCCATAGAGCTTGAGTTGCAGGGCACAACCCTATATGATTGTTTTGTAGGGCATAGCCCTTTGATTGAATTTATATGTGTTTAAGTATCTGTTTAGCTATATTATGTGTACATATAAGTGAATGAACGGCAAGAGCCGGGAATGGCGAGGGCCGGGAACGGCAAGGGCCGGGAACGGTGAGGGCCGGGAACGGCGAGGGCTGGGAACAGCGAAGGCCGAGAACGGCAAGGGGCCGGGTGCAGTGTTTAGCACGCGGAGTGCGAGTTGCCAGGGCGAGACCCTAAAGGATACCTGGGATATCCTCATGGTGTGGACCGCGAACCCAGAGCCTGGTAAGCACCTGGGACGGCATGGCCGTATGTGTTTAGCCTGATGGTGGCTTGTTATATGTTAAGTGTGTAATATACATATTTTATCTGCTTGTGAGGGTTTTCTTGCTGGGCTTCGGCTCATGGGTGCTCTATGGTGTAGTTAAGGGCAAGGGGAAAGTCGACCAACCATAAGTACGGAGAGTGTGAAGCGGCGCGTACATGTTTGGTCTGCCTGGCCGCCACGGCCAGGGGTATTTTTGGGAGATGGTTGTACTAAACCTGAATTTTGTCATTTAGTCGACTCTGATTATATTTTTGAGTTGTAAATATTTCCAAACAGTATTTTGGGATCCCAAAGGTTAAACGCTTTGTATTTTTCAGTAAATGATTATTTTCAAAGTTTATGACTATGATCATGGTTTAATTACACTTTTGAATTAAAACCTCGATTAGCGAGTTTAAATGCACGTTTAAAACTCACTCAGTAACGGCTCTAAAGTAGTAGGGCGTTACAGTTCATGACCCTGGCTGTCTATGTGTAATGCCCTAATCTTCAGGGACCGTTACGGTGTGCATTTTAAACAGTGCTAAACTCGCTAATTGAGTCATTTTGCCATAATTGTGTAACTAAGTATGATTAACGGTTTAGGGTTAAATTGTTTTATTAAGATACAACATTTCACTAAAATGTTTACTGTATACATTGGGATCCCAAAATATAGTTTAAGGGTTAATTACAAGAAAATATTTACAACCAGCCAACCTAAGCGGCAAAATAGGGTTTAACCCTAGTTCCTCTTTAAATCCTCGGCCGTGGCGGTCGAGCAACCGCATATGTACACATTGTCACCTAAGCTCTCCAACTCAAGGATGGTCCAGCTTTCTTTTGCCTTTACCTGCACCACATAGCACCCGTGAGCCGAAGCTCAGCAAGAAAACTCAATATGCCCATGAACAAGTAATAACATGTCACTAAATCATAATAGGCATGCCTAGCGATAATAGCCCTATTCATGCATGCAAATAAGTCCAAATAATGGTTGTGGGCCCTGCCCTTTGTATAGATGACTTATGTGCCCTGCCCTTTGTATTGATGACTATCAAGTCATAATGAAAATAGATGGCCAATGTGTCCATCTAAAATAAGTGACTCAAATAAGTGACAATTAAGTCACGCCCTGGGGTCCGTACCCTAATTAGATGAGTGAATATCACTTTATGATTTTGGTAATCATATTGGGGCTTGTAGCCCAAATCAGATGAGTGATTAACATCTTGAGATTCTGGTAATCATGCTGGGGCATGTAGCCCTAATCAGATGAGTGAGTCACACTTTGGGATCCGCACCCTAATCAGATAGGTGACTAAAAAGTCACACTTTGGGCTCTGCACCCTAATCAGATAAGTGACTAATGAGTGAGTCATGAACTTGGGCTCAGCACCCATAGCCATGTGACGTTGCAGTCACCTGAGCCTTTTTGGCACTGGCTCTAAGTAACTAGCCTTTAGACTAGACAAGCACTTTTAATTTTCATCGAACTTGAGGTCGGTCAAGCATTAATGTTCATGATGATTCATTCAATGCTTATGTCGATTAGATCTAATCATTTCGTCTTGTGTTGAAAACATCAATGTCGTTCTTGACTCTTAAGCCAATACCATACGACTCGTGTTGATTTCTGACTCATGGGTTAGTGCCATACACAAGTAAGCAATGCAACCAGACATATATCATATGTCAAATATCCAAATGTAGGGCATTCAACATGCTTACTTAACAGTCACTAGCATAATTATGATCATGCACATTTACAGAGACTCAAGCTCTGATCAATCTCATATTCAATATTCATGTCATGCCCTAATCACATGTATCTCATGCATCACATACCGGGTGTAGTTTTCTTACCCCTGGTTTGAGCGAGAAATAATAAAAGAATGACATTTGAGAACGATCAATCCTTTGAGTTCCTTAGAAGTTACCTAGTCATAATCAAATATGAGATTCCATCAATAAAATAATTCATAAAAGGTTCATGATCTAAACCTCGCTCCCAGGCTTTAAGAATTGAAACCTCGAGCCTAAAACCCTTGAAAAACCCTTCTTAGTTCAAGTAGGAAGGGTGGGTCGCGACTTGCCCTCAAAACAGAGAGCACTACCTAGAGAAACAGGGGTGGGTCGCAACTTGACCCAAGCTGAGTCGCGGCGCACCTCCCCCACTAAGCCCAGGGAGCCTCTGACTTGGGTCCAAGTCGCGACTTGGCCTATTGAGTCGCGACTTAACCTCACGAACCCAGCATCCCCTGCCATTTCCTCCATTAAAACCAGCCAAAAACCTTCACCAAAACTCCATTAAACCAACCAAAAATCAAAACCAAGCTTTCGCACATCATATCCACTAGTTTAACCACAAAACCTAAGCTTTGAATCATTTAAAACCTCATCAAATTCCAATCTATTCAGTCCAAAGTATCAACTAAAAACCAGCTGGAAAAACAGAGCATAAACCAGAAAACTTGAACTAAAACCTTACCTTAAACTCAGAATTAAACCCCCTTCAATGGCTGAACATAAACGTAGAACCTCAAGCTTTGATCTCCTGGCTTGAATCCTCAAATTGAGCTTCAAAAATTCAAAAGGAAGGAGAAGGAGAAGGATGATCGTGGAAGAGGAAAAAGGGTCTCTGTTTTTGGCTTAATTCTTCTATAGCCATCCTAATTTAAACATATCCCTTGGTCAAATGACCAAAATGCCCCCAAGCCTATCTTCTTTTCTTAACAACCCCCAAGGGCAAAATAGTCATTTCCCATCTAATCCCGCTAATCATAATTAATGTCCTCAAATTCTCGTTATTCCCAATATTCTCAAATAATAATAAATCATATCCCATTACCCTTTAGTTCCCGGTAATGAACTAATCATTAAATTACCCTGAGCCCGGAAATTAACCCCGTTATGACCAAATCGCTAACTTGCGTTCTGAGATCGTCTCATGCCGAAAAGCTCGAACAAATCCACATATAATGTGATCTTATCCATAAATCACCAACATGCATGAAAATATACAAATATGTCCTCAACAGGCCAAATTACCAAAATGCCCTTATAATGAAAAGTGGACCCACATGCATGCATTTTTCATCATATAATAATATAATCCACATAATCATGCATATAATCCTTTAATGGAATAATAAATCAATTATGGCCCTCCCGGCCTCCTAATCCAACCATTAAACCACATTAGGGATTTTGGGGCATTACACTATGCGCCCACTTCATCGAGATATGCTCCAGCTTCTTCAACCCATTTTTCTGGATATGGAGTGGCACCGACCGGATACAATGTCGCTCCCAGAGCGGTTCAACCATCCCAGATTGAAGCGGCTAAGGAGAACATAAACCCTTCCCAGGGAAAATGATCTAGCAAGAATCAGAGCTGGACCGAGCCCACAAAGAAGGGAAAGAGGGGGTACGAGCCCTAATACACAGAATACACAAACTTGGTGGATACCCGGGAGAATATCTACCTTGCAACAGGCAACGTAGTCCACTACCAAAAACCAAGCCCCATGTTTAAAGGGGGAAATAACCCAAGGGATGCGAGCAAAAGATGTCCCTATCACAAAGACATAGGCCATACAACTGAGGAATGTCGTCAGCTGAAAGATGAGATCGAGAATCTAATCAGGCTGGGGCACCTCCAACAATGGGTCAGGATGCCGGTTGGAGTTCCGAGACAACCCATAACTTCTGGACAACCTTTTTCCAAGGGAGTACTTGAGCAGTTCAGACTTCATTAGGGAGGGTACGCTCTAGGACTGGGAGCACAGGCCCCTCAGGGGGCCCCAGTAGGGCAACCTCCCAAAGGCCCTATGGCTCCTGGACCTGGGATGCCATATCCACCCAGAATTGCACCCCCTCGAGTAGATGGCCACATCGTCACCATATCGAGAGGCCCACACTTATGGGAACCATCCCGGAATGATCAAAAGAGGTACCTTAACAAACTCGACCACGACCATGAGATGTGTGCATTGGTCCAAACTCCGGCCTAGCGCCCAAAGTTGATGAATTTGTTGATAACGTTCACGGAGGAAGATGCCCAGAATGTCCACTTCTCGCATCACGATCCCTTAGTCATTGATGCCCAAATCGCCAATAAAAGAGTATCCCGAGTGTTGGTAGACAACTGGAGTTCTGTCAATGTCCTGTTCAAGCCGGCCTTCACAGCGATCGGCCTAACGGAGGCGGACCTAACATCATGTCCAATGCAGATCTACGACTTCAATGGGGATTCATTGCTCCAGATGGGCAAGATCAATCTCCCCGTTACATTGGGGAATGAGGTTCAAAGCATGTTCAAGTACTGCACATTCGTGGTGGTGGATTGCTCCACTGCATATAATGTGATTTTTGGGTGACCCACTCTGGTATACTTTGATGCCGTTACCTCCATCCGCCACCTATGCTTGAAGTTCTCGTGTGATAATTGTGGAGTAGGGACAGTACAGGGAGATCAGAAGAGCACCCAGAAGTGTTATCACCGCTCCGCTGACCAATCTTCATGGTCCGCGAAGAGCCCCTCGAGGAGGAGAGCGTCACTCCAGTCTCACAACCATAACCAGGACGGGGGGTGGTTTGGGATGAATTGGATCCCTGGATAGAAGCGGACAAGGCACTAGAACCTATGAAGGAGATTAAAGAGGTGTGCATTAGTGACACTGATCCGACCAAAGTAATTGTAATGCCTTGCTAATTAGGGTCCATTACCATGTGTGTTTAAATCAATGCGGAACTCGCTAAATGAGTCATTTGGACTAAAACATGTGATTAAGACACTAAGGGTTCACGTATTAAAAGTCTTGGTCAAGGAATAAACATTTCCATTAAAAGAAAACTTTAGTCTTTACATGGGATCCCAAAATACAAGTTTAAAAATTTGTTTACAACTTAGGGATTACAAAATAAGTCGACTTAAGTAGAAAAACAGGGTCCGACCCTAGTTCCCTTGCGATACCTCGCCCGTGGCGGTCAAGCAGACTGCATATGTACACATCTCCCCTAACGCTCTCCAACTCTTGGCTGGCCAAGCTTCTCCTTACTCTTACTTGCACCACAAAGCACCCGTGAGCCAAAAAACTCAGCAAGAAAACAAATTAACATATTCAGATAGTCAACAGAATATAACAGCATGCTTAACAGTAATGACTAAAACCAAACATACACACTATACAAGTAAGTGACCATGGGGTCACACAAGTGCGTGTCGTACTTCCATTTATTCATATGGAATCCGAGCAAGTCAAGTGCATGATGCACTCCCAAGGTGGCCTAACCATAACGGCCTGAGCTTAGTGCGCATAATGCCGTTCACGACTTATAAGTCGAGCCTTGCAAACCCTCGACTCATAAGTCGAGCCTTGTGAACCCTCGACTTATAAGTTGAGCCTTGTAAACCCTCAGCTTATAAGCTGGGCCTTGTAATCCCTCGACTCATAAGTCGAGCCTTGTGAACCCTCGACTTATAAGTCGACCCTTGTAAACCCTCGAATTATAAGTCGAGCCCTTTTAGTCCCTTGGCTTATAAGACGAGCCATTTTTTAATCAAATATACCCTCGACTAGCAGGCCGAGATTTTGGTTAGGTGCAATAGACAGATTCCTGACTTATTAGCCGAGCCTTCCAGTTGGGAACAGACATACATATAATACATTCATCATACATAGATATAACACATTACAATGTACTTACGAAGGTATACACATGCATAATTATAATCATTCTCATTAGGTGGGCCCAATCCCTAATCATGTCTACATTAAACAGTTGGGCCAAGCCCCAATCATATTACATTTAACACCTGGGCCAAGCCCCAATCATATTAAATTTAACAGTTGGGCCAAGCTCCAATCATATTATATTTAACAGTTGGGCCAAGCCCCAATCATATTACATTTAACAGTTGGGCCAAGCCCCAATCATATTACATTTAACAGCTGGGTCAGGCCCCAATCATATTACATTTAACAATGGGGCCAAGCCCTAATCATGTATCTTATACATCGAGTGCAGTTTTCTTACCTCGATCCTCGTGTGAATAGTGGAAACACCCTGAGCGCTAATCCTGACCCGAGCCTGGCGGAAACCTTAGTCACAACACCAATATATGTTCATCAGGACTTAACCCTAGAACCTGAGTTCCAAACTGAACTCTAACTCTTAAATCTATGATTCCCAGTTGACAGGGCATTAAAAATGTCCCACGAACCCCCAAGTGGGTTCCCAAGTCAGATTCCCTAAGCCCCTGGGCCTAGCCCTAAAAATTAGAAAACTGGCATTTCGGGGCCCCTGGCGTGGTCGCACCCACAGAAATATTGGGACTTTTGGGCCATTGGCGCAGTTACGCCCCTTAAATCAAGCCCCCAAATTGGATTCAAATGTCCCCTTTGACTTACAACCATATTTTAACTCAAGATCACAACCATATTTCAATATTTAAATTCAATAAATATTAGATTATTAATCAAAGCTCTTTGATTAAATAATTATATTTATTAATCTCATGATTACTCCGCTATAAATATGAGATTGAACTCTTGATAATTATAGACATATATTTACAGAGTACTTTACTAAAGAATAAAGTGTCCATTGATATAATCATTACATATAACGATAATCCTCTGTTAATGGTTCATAATTAAAAGGGAATAAAATTACCGTTTTACCCTTTTAACTATATCTAGTTCTTAGTGTACCACTGACTTTACTAGTGAAGGTTGTGTTACAACAAGTTTGCGACGTGAGCGCTCATAGCCTTTTCTGTTCCAAAAGTCAACCCAATAGGAACCATTATTCAATCTATAAGAAGGTATATATTCCATATCTGTTAAACTATGTCCCCAACCATATATATCTTTGAATCCCCAAAATAATTGTTCTTAGCCTGATCATTCTGACAAACCTTAGCGTATGAATCAAAGGATCAGATGATATATATAGCACTTCATAGTAACCTCATGATTAAGATCATTGTGTATATGATCATCGTTTGATGTGTTTTATTAATACTATTAAACAATGTTTAAACAAATATTAACAAATCACATCTCGTCCAGTTCTATATATCACTATATATAAAGTACCTTTACTAAAGTGTCCTACTACACTAGTGACCCGGATCTAGGTCACTTGTATTCATAATAATAGCGAACTGTACTAGCAGTAATTAATCTAAAGATTCCATGACTTTATTTTACTAGGAACAGTTTCAAGTTTATTATCTTAATCTCGATCCTCTCATACCGATATGAGATTAAGACCATTTAGATAAACTTTGCAATTTTTCAATATTTACTTAATATTATCAACATAATATCAGACATAGTCTATATATATAATAATTCAATTCAATTATTTATTTCATTTAAAATATTTGTCAACTACAATTGCTTTAAGGGCACTATTCCAACAAGAACATGCCATAAGCGCTGCCTTAGTGCGAGAAGAAGGAAAGGTCCAACTCTCGGTCTATTACGTAAGAAAAATGTTGATGGGCTTCTAGGAAGCTTGCTTACTGATCGAGAAACTGACATTTTGCTTACCGACTACTTCCAGGAAGTTAAGACCTTACTTTCAGGCTCATGCCATCAAGGTACTAACGAACCATCCCCTATGACAAGTATTACAAAAACCAGAATCATCAGGAAGACTTTTGAAGTGGGCCATGGAGGTGAGCTAATTCGATATCGCCTACGTTCCCAGAGTCTCCATCAAGGGACAGGCCCTGGCCGACTTCATCATAGAATGCATCAGAATTGCTGAGGACGAAGAGCCAATCGACCCTGTAGTGCCTTTTTGGAAGATCTTTGTTGACGGAACTTCCAATGAGAACGGGGTCGGGATCATCCTAATATCCCCCCAAGTTCACCAATTGCAAAGCACCCTACGCTTCCAGTTTGAAGAATCAAACAATGAGGTTGAGCACGAGGCCATGCCGGCCTGACTACGCTTAGCTTGGGAAGTAGGGGCGAAAAACATTGAAGTCCACTGTGGTTCCCAGTTGGTGGTAGGATAGATTTCGGGAGAATACCAAATGAAGGGGGAGAAGATGGCTGTCTACGTGATTCAAACTCGGGAGTTACTTCAATTGTTCAAAAGATACGTCATCCGCCAGATCCCCAAGGAACAAAATGTGTTCGCGGACACATTGGCAAAGTTGGCCACAAATGTTGAAGTAGAACTTTCCGGGGTAGTCCCAATCGAAAATATACCCGCACCTAGTATTCAAGCCCCCATAATCGTAAACGCCATCGATTACACAATGTTCTGGATGGGGTCTCTCATCCAGTATCTAACCACTGGAGAATTTCCCCAAAACATAGTCGCCGCCAGGAAGCTTTAGTACCAGGCCCCCAGATACGTCATGATGGATGGAAAGCTCTATCGCAAGGGGTTATCCATGTCGTATCTTCGATGCGTATCCTGGACCGAGATGAGTGCGATCATGCACGAAGTGTACGAAGGCTTTTATGGAGATCACCTAGCCAGACTCAGCTTGTCCAAGAGAATCCTAAGGCAATGATATTTCTGGCCTACAATGAAGAAGGATTGTGTATATTACGTCCGCAAGTGCGAGCAATGCCAAAGGTACGCGAAGATCCCGCGAGCTCCTCCCACGGAAATTACCTTGATGACTAGTCCCTAGCCTTTTGCAGTTGGGGAATTGATTTGGTAGGATCCCTCCCGACCGGGAATGGCAAATTGAAATATGCTATTGTAGTCGTCGACTATAACACCAAGTGGGTCGAGGCGGAACCAATGAGCACCATTACCTCCAAAAAGGCCTTGGACTTCGTCATCAACAATATTGTGTGCTAATACATCCTCCCTTATAAAATCGTGCCGACAACAGGAAGCAATTTGATAGCATCCACTTCATCGACTTCTGTGAAATACATGGAATCGTCAAAAGCTTATCCGCAGTCGCAAGGCCTCAAGAAAATGGGCAAATGGAGGCCGTGAACAAGATTTTGAAGGGGACATTAAAGAAAAAGCTACAAGCTTGCAAGAGCAAGTGGCCGGAAGAGTTGCCCCGTGTCTTATGGGCATACCAGACCACAAAAAGAACTTCGACCAGACATACTCCCTACTCGATGGTCTACGGATGCGAAGCAGTCATCCCATTAGAAACTGCGGTCCCGTCCCACAGACGAGATACGTACGATCCTGTCTAGAATCACGCCTTGCTCCAGGAATTCCTGGATCTCATCGAAGAGATTTGAGAAGAATCGCAAGTGCAGTTGAAG